>NC_056725.1:463331882-463631882 GCF_019279795.1 Protopterus annectens
ACAGATAGTGTGTTGCCACTCTTCAAAATTCAATTGTTATTGGAACAAATAACTGTCAAACCTGTATGTACTTGTTTATGAAGTTGCCAAAATGGTGCTGTCTCTTTCTTGCCATGTATTGTGTCTACTTCACGTTGTGCCAGACGTTGATTCTTCCCCATTTGCCATCATTGGCTGCAACGTCCTCCATCACCACTGGCAAAGACCAGATAGTGAGGCAGTCTCTCCCATGTATGTATATTTTCAGGGTGCCATTGTAGAGTTGCTGCCATGGTGACAAGACTCTGCCACCTTTCTGAACCTCTTGATATTATCTGTAGCCATTATTCAGGCAACTGTCACACTGCTTTATTATTTATTGCCTCATCTAGAGTTCGTACAGGCAGCAAATGCCGCACAGCTACTTTCCATAAGCAGTAATGAGATACTGGCAGGTACAGCTATTGACTGTGGACATAATGTGTCCCGGTACAGCCCTGACTCACAGGATTAAGGCTACATCTTTAGTCACTTTCTGCAGCAGTTCTGATTTATTTTGTGTTAATTGTTCTGTTTGTCTGTTTTGTTTGCTTTATGAAAAAGCTTTGAATACGATCATTTCTGTGACTGGTTAGATAAAGAGAACAGAACTTTATATCAGATTTGTTACAGTGCAGATTTGTCAATGTAAAATTGAAACTTGGCTTATCAGATATGTCAATCCATATTAACTGCAAGACCCCCGAAGTTCTGAAGATCAGTAATCGCATTGTTCGAATGTAGACAGCTGTGGGGGTATAAGGGTATTGGGGTAGGTTTACACCCAGCAAGAATACTTTTTTTTTAAGTTTTATATTTTGACTGTCACGGTCACTGACTTACTTGTTTTGTCAAGTTTGTGAGGTAAACGACCATTACCAACCCCCAAAGTTATTGAACTTTGAGTTAATGTAAAACCGTGCATATAGTAAATAAGTAGAATTCTGTTGTGAGTGTCTAGTTTGTGAGAAGATTTCATTTTTGCAGATCATTTCATACTGAGATAGAAGTTTCTTTGAGTCAGATGAGGCTTTGTGATTCACATGCATTTATAAAAAGAAACTAGCCTGGATTCTACTGTTTAGTGCTGATATTTCTCTTGCCTGATTGAACCATATTTCATTTTCTTATTCAGTGTACTGTCAGGTTTGTTGCACTTAAGTGCAGTTTATTCACATATTTTTGCTGTGCATATGGTTGGGGAGTCTGTGAATTCCAGGCTGCATGAATGTTTATTTTTTATTGATTGTAAATCCTAGTAAATTGAACAAATGTAATTTTTCTTGTATAGGGTTTATGCTTTTTTACAGCACAGTCTAAGTAAATTAACTGACTTAAGCTTTTTGCAACATGCTCTGAACTGTGTTTCCTTTTCTGCTTAACATACAGATTTGGGATTTTTATAGTGAAAACTTGCTGGTTTGAGAGGGTATAATGTTGCAATTGATAGTAGAACTTGCTAGATACAATACAAGAATAAACACACTGGTAAGAAATCATTTGCCACAGAATTTTGCAGGGCAGCAATACTAGGCACAAATTTGCAGTACGGGGAAAGAAAGTAGTTTGAAGTTTACAACATTCTACTCTATCATTTTAAGGAATGTTCCAACATAGACTATTTCTGAGTAAATATAATGGTGCTGGTAGTTCTTTGACATGTTTCTTCTCCCTCCATAGAATTTGATTGTCATACATTTGCTGGAATGTTGATAAAATTAACATGCTTCAGTTTTCCAGTTTTACAATTTCCCTGCTCTTATAGCAGTGATGGTAAAGTTGATTTTTTTTCCTGGTCATTAAAAGTTAATTGCTGTCCCAGAAGAGAGAAATTAGAGGAAAGAAAAATACTTGCCCAAGAAATAGCTGTCAAAATCTACAGACAATAATAAAGCAGATTAACAACAACAAAAAACATTTTGTAAGCAAAGAAACATTTGGCTGGAAAAAGAAGTGACAGAGGAGGTAAGATAGTGAACGAACAAAAAACAGAGCTTTTTGAAAAGTATATAAAAGAAACACCGCCATAGAAAATAGATCTGATATGGTGCAGTATATACCCAGAGGAGAAAGCAAAACTAATCAGTACAAACATTGTAGCTGCAAAGATAATTTGGAAAGGAATACAGGCAAAGGCATCCAGGTATTGAAAATTTCACGATACAAAAAAGATCACAAATGTGGAATGTATAAAAGAGGATTAGTGAAGCAGAGGTTAAACATATGTAAACTGAAGTGATGGACTATCTGCGAAATGAAGGGTTTAGTGTGTAGACTCCAACACAAGCAGTGTCGCTACACAATGGAAGGATGGGTCCCCAAACTAGGGAGCAGCAGGTAGAGCAGTAGGCATCTGAAGATTTGCCACATGTTGATTCTCTGGAGTCTTCTGTAGGAGACCCATCCAACAGTCTAGCTGAAGTTGCACAGTAAGGGAAGGGGCAGAAAGCAATGGCAACTCTTGACACAGGTAGTATTTCAGCATGATAGGCCAGTAACACTCCATATGAAGGAGTACAGGATGAAGCAGGATGCATCTGAATTGGATGTCAGAGGACAGTGTTCTAGAACCTTCTGTAGAAGACTCGCAGGAAACAGAGAGCAAAGAAGATGCTGTCAGTCCAGAAGAAAAGGATCCAAGGGAAGACCTGCTTAGATGGAAGTAATAAGATAGATGAAAGAAATGCTGAAAGTAAGTAAGACCCAAAGTGTTCTATTGTAATACAGATGAACACAGTAATCAAGGCTATTAAGATAAAATTAATTTAGGATATATTGCTATGCAATTAAGCTAGTAACGAATAAAGTGTTTCCACAAATGCAAAGAGTAACAAAGGAGAGAAAGGGAACAAGTAGAATGCCACCGTGGAGGTATTAAATAGACAAAACTATAAAGCAATTTAAGACAAAAGGTATCATTGTTAGAAGAATATCTAAAATGGAATAGATCATTAAAATACTTATAGATGTGATAAAAGCAAGAAAAATAAATTTGATAAAAGCAAGGCACAGTATCAAAATAGACCAAGATTTATCATACTTTGTTTCCAGTAATAAACACACAATATCAGCACAAGTAGATAAACTTGGAAGATTTTCAGATAAATATAAAAGAAAGGTACAAAATAAGCAGTTATTTAATGACACAAAAGATTTTGTAGACAATTGAGAAACAAAGCAAAAGGAATAAAAAGACTTCCAAAAAGAAGAATTAGATACATGTTGTATTTATGAAAACCCTGTTGAACATACCGAAGATGTTGGCTATAGAGAAGAATTAAAAGAAACAGTAATGTTGTGGATATTAAATGGGTTGAAGTAACAGCCAGAGAAATTGAAACAAAATTAAAGAAAAGTTCCCAAAAGTAAAACCCTGGACCCAATTCAGTACCCATCTTCTGGTTAAATTTAACATCTTTACACAAATAATTAGCCCTGAGCAAGAATTGCTTATATAAGTATCTCAAACAGAGACACCAATTTGGTTAAGAGCAGGAAAAATGATGCTTCTTAAAAATGATCCTGCAAGACAATCTAAGAACTATAGGCCAACAACTTGCCTCCGACAATATATAGATTAAACTTTGTCTGAATAAATTCCAGTAAATTTATCCATTTAGAAAAAAATCCAATGATGACAGTAGAACACAAATGTAATAAGAAAGCCATATTGAGCAAAGGATCAGTTGCTGTTAAATAAAGCCATAAAATAAGAGAGTTGTAAAAGTATGACATGGATAGATTACAAAAAAAAAAAACATTTGACAGCATCATACATTCATGGATAATGGAATGCTTAATATTTGCTTAACATCACTTACATTACAAATACCGTGAAACAGTGGTAAACCACTTTGCAGTTGAGCAATGAGAAGCACATATATTATTATCCAAGGAAATAAACACTCCAATATTCCAGGGTGATTCTTTGTACTGCTGTTTTATCTTGTCTTTAACCCACTAAACTGTTTAACAGATTAGGCTATGATTGCAATTTGGCTTCCAGAAAACAACTGTGTTTAAAGACTTACCTACTTTTTGTGAATGATTTAAAATTGTATAGTTCATCAAAAGAGTAAACAGCAAATCACACCAACTGGTCCTCGAGTCAGGGGAACAAGTGTATAATCCAATAGGAACAAAGTTAATAAAATTCCTCCACACGACTCAGTGGCTTAAAAATAATTGCTTTATTAGTAAAAGTAAGCGCTTTCGGGATCTGGTCCGAACGCTCCCTCAGACTTTAATAAAATCACTTTAGACAACTACTACTAATATAGAGGGTAGTCATTAAAGACAACCTATAGAATGTCTAGCTTAATTACGACATCATCATTCTATGAACCCCCCCCCCATAAAGTTATTAACAATGCTGCAACTAGAAACTGAAGACTAGTGAATGCCAAAGTCATGTTCAATGTCATAACATTCAAAACAAGAAAACAGTCAACTGATTTGCAAAAAATATATATCCTTTACAGTTTTATGCTAAAATATACAAGATAATATCTTGTATTCTTTGTCAAAGCCAAGTAAAAATAGTGCTTCTCTGGGAGCTATATAACAAATTCAGCAAAGCCTCCTATTATATAAGCAGTAAACAAGGACTGGTGACATAGAATGCTCTGTAAATCCTGGCTTCTTAAACAAATATTGCTTAAGTAGCTCCAAATTTCTTCAAGCTAGTGTATTTTAATGGCTCAGTTTTCAGCAGAACAACAAACCTTAATCATGTTTTATTTCATGGACAAAGAACACAAAATTTTGAAATCCAAAATATTCATTGAGACACTTCATAATTAAATCAACTTTAAAAACAGAAGCATCAACTAAGCTGTAACTTCAAAGATGTTCAACAATGCAGTGTTAGCCACTTCTTATTTCAATAAATGACTCATTCTACATATGATATAAAAATTCATAATAATGCATATATTAACAACATCTATCGTAGTAGGCCCTGGTGTTGCCACTGATGAAAATCAAGAAGTAAAGAAGAAACTCCACTGGTCATTGAATCTGTATTTATAGTTTTCAAGCTCCCTCTAGTGGTAAATTACTGCATTCAAAAACTTCATGTTAAAACAGAGAAGCTGCAAGCTTAAAAATTATATGATGTTCATCGTGTTTCACTGTTGCAGTCATTACTCTTGGGTTATCCTGCTGGCAGGCTACCCTCGGTCGGCCAGAATTCCAAAGTCTAGGTCCGACATCGGTTGCTGTCGCCTCTTCCCTGACGTCAGTGCACCAGGGGTATAAAAGATGCAGCCGACGCCATTTTCTTCAGTCTTTCTTGCTGCGCGGTGCCCGAAGCAAAAGCAGTTCGCAAGTGCCGGTCGGCTGACTCCTGAGATTTTCAAATCTGAATTTCAGAACCAAAGTCTTCATTAAAGCTAAGTACCTTGTTGGGGAAACTTTTTTCTTGCTCCAGACCGATGTCAGAATAAGTTAACAATTGTATTTCTTGTGGGAAGCAAATACCTCATAAGGATTTTCACTCTTACTGTATTCCTTGCCTAGGCTTTGATCACAACGTTGCTAGCTGTCGGTTTTGTGCTAGATTTAATCAAGCATCTGTTTGATTTTGCATTTCATTACTTTGGCCGAAGATTTAATTATATAATGTCGTCGGACCAGCCGACAACCGGAGTTTACAAAAAACACAAGGACAAAGAAAAAGATAGGCATCTGAGGTCCAAAACCGACGACAAAGCCTCTGCTAGGCCAGTTGCCGGTGGCCAGTCGCCGGTTCTCAGTGAGGCGCTTTCGCAGCCCCTGGCACCCACTAACTCAGAGCCACAGGCCGCTTCCGACTCCCACGTGGAACCGACTGGTCCTCTGGAAACTCAAGGTATTGGACACTCGGAAATCATTCCCTCAGATGGGTCCGGAGCCGCTGAGCAGGCATCGGCTTCTGAGGGTGTCTTCAGACCTACACAACTATATATTAAGCCATCTTCAGCTTCAAAGACTAAAGCAGCTCTAAAGACAAAGAAACAAGTACAGCATTCTCCTTCTCAGACTTCCATGCCTAAAAAACAGATGCTCAAAATGGCCGAAGACCTAATTAGTTTGATCATGGGCTCCCATCCCCCTCCTGATAAGAGGCCTAGGCAAGAGACTGAGTATGATTCTTCTGATCAGGTTTCTATTTCCTCTGATTCCTCTTCTGAACAGGATTACTCCATGCTTCCCGATGAGGATTCTGATGCTGAAGAATCCATTCCTTCAGCCTCTCCTCCTGAGGATTATTCTTTTGGGGAAACCCTACATACAGTGAGGGAGCATTTCCACTGGGAGAGCCAAGATTATTCTGAATCTAAGAAAAGGCTCAGAGAATTTCTGCTACTTCCTCAGCACAGACCCCTTGCTATTCCACCTGTCCTGGATATTGTAGATGATGTATTTTCAGAGTCCGGCCTGTTCCCTGACTCTTTACCCCCTGTACCTGATAAGCCAGACAGGTACTACAGGGTCCCGGATTCTCATAAATTCCTATATAAAAACCCTGCTGCTGACCCAGAAACTATATCTCAGGGTCCCAAAGGGGTTAAAGCTTCCACTGCAAAAACCCTGTCTCCTCTGATAGGAATTCTAGGGCTCTAGACAGATGGGGGGGGGGGGGAGTCTACACTTCTGCTACCCTGGCTGTAAGGGCTTTAAATTGTCAATTTCATATGCTTAAATATCAGCAATATTTAATGTCACTGCTTAAACAGAAATTGTTGACAAATACTGAAGGTTCAGAGAACAAAGAATTGCAGGATTTATTGCATGCAGCTGAACAAGTGGGAAAGCATTCTTTGCAATGTGGTTATGATTCACTGGAGGCCTCTTGCAGGGCCGCTGTTACAGGTTCTGTTATTAGAAGGCATGCTTGGTTAAAGGAACAGAATCTGCCTGATCATGTTAAAGCAAAATTATTAGATGCACCATTACAGCATGATACTTTGTTTGGTACTAAAACAGAAGAGGTGTTGAAAAAAATGGAGGATAAAGCAAAATCCATGCAGACAGTCGAGGATTTCTTACAGGTGCAGCCACCCAGGTTTAGCAGGAACTGGCCCACTAAAAATTGGTCCTTTCCAGTGTCAGACAGACCACAAAGAGGCAGATACAGGTGTCCCACAGGCAGATCTCAGCCCCAAGGCTCATACAGACCTAAACAGTGGGGTGCTCCTACCTCCAAAAGCGGAGAAGACAAATCACAACCTTACAGGAAACAGTCCCAATGACTTTCCTCTACCAGATCCAAGCACTTTTCTTTTGGCAGCCCCCTTAGGGGGAAAACTAGCACTTTTTTCATCAAATTGGCAAATGATTACCCAAGACAAATGGGTCCTGAACATAGTGTCCCAAGGCTACAGGTTCCATTTTCACACCCTACCAAGGTCAAAAGGTATGCCAGACCTGCCACACAATCAGTGGGCAGAGGCACAAAAACAGATTACAGCCCTCATGGACATGAGGGCCATTCAGCAAGTACCACAACAAGAGCAGGGGCAAGAGTTTTACTCCAGGCTTTTTCTAGTACCCAGAAAGGACAAAACCTGGAGACCAGTACTGGACCTGTCAATTTTAAATACGTTTCTGGAAGTTCCAAAATTCAAGATGTTGACTCTACAGCAGCTACTGCCCATGCTGGGCAAGAAGGCTTGGCTCGTAACTTTGGACCTAAAAGAGGCATACCTGCATGTCCCAATCAGGCAGTCTTGCAGAAGATACCTCAGATTCATAGCTGGCTCAATGCATTACCAATTCTCTGCACTGTCCTTTGGCTTATCTACTGCGCCCAGGGTCTTCACAAAATGCCTGGCACCAGTAATAGCGTTTTGCAGACAAAAAGAAATTAAAATATATCCCTACTTGGACGACTGCCTAATTATAACCGAGAACAAAGACATTCTTCTGAAGCATCTGGCATTTGCAAAAAGATTACTAATTGGCCTAGGGTTCACAATAAACGAAAAGAAATCAAACCTAGTGCCCTCTCAAGAGATAATATTCCTGGGTGCAAGCTTACATACAACTGCCCAGATGGCTTATCTCACGCCAGACAAACAAAAGCATCTGACTACTTACTTCAAGAAATTGGCAACACAAACTCACTTATCTGCAAGGAAAATCCTGCAGGCCTTGGGTTTCATGGCATCTTGCATTCTACTAATTCCATATGCCAGACTGCATATGAGGAAACTACAATGGTACCTAAAAAGTGTTTGGACTCAGCATTACCACAGCCTGGAGACAGTAATTGCACTCATTCCCTGCCTACAACAGGAGTTTCGATGGTGGGCAGAAGCCTGTCACCACAACAAGGGTCTGTCATTCAGTTTACCCACAGCCAGACAGACACTGACAACGGATGCATCAGATTATGCCTGGGGAGCCCATATGGCAGGAAAATGTATTCAGGGTACATGGTCTGCAAACCAGATGCATCTTCACATCAATCAAAAAGAGATGCTAGCTGTTCAAAATGCCCTGACAGCTTTCAAGGACCTGCTTCATCCAGGACAGTTACTGATAAAGACAGACAACACTATGGTCATGTGGTACATAAATAAGCAGGGAGGTACACATTCCTACCCCCTATGCCGACAAGCAATGACCTTATGGGACACAGCATTGGCTTTTCAGATTCACCTGCAAGCACAATTCCTGCAGGAAAACCAAATACTCTGGCAGACGAACTAAGCAGAAACCTCATGGATCCCCACGAATGGAAACTGGATCCACAAGTCTTCAGCATGATAATAAGGAAATGGGGATGCCCAGACATAGATCTATTTGCCTCCCCTCACAACTGCCAATTGCAGAGATTTTGCACAAGGATTCATCACAAGCAAGCATGGAAAGTGGACGCCCTATCCTTCTTCAGCTGGAAAAATCTAATGGTATATGCTTTTCCCCCACTACCTCTCCTTCCCAGGGTACTCCTAAAGGTCAGACAAGAGAAGCCAAAAATGATGCTGATTGTACCAGACTGACCATGCCAGCACTGGTACCCAATCCTAAAGAGCTTGTCTCAAGGTCCCGCATGGATATTGCCTCAAACTTCTCACTTGCTGACCCAACAAAACAATTAGATCCTGCACAGCCAACTCAGGACCTTAAATCTAGCAGCATGGCGATTTAATGTAACCATTCAGAACACTCCTCTTTCAAAAGCTGTTATGGATGTTATCTTGGAGGCCAGGAGGCCCAGCACCAGAAAATCTTATGCAGAAAAATGTAAGAGATTCTGTGCTTGGAACCAGGAACAAGGCATTGACACGTGTGTATCAAATATCCCTCAGATTTTACAATACCTAACTGAGATGCTGAACAAAGGCCTTTCCTTCTCATCAATTAAGATTCATGCCTCTGTCATTTCAGCCCATTACAACAGGGAACCACATATTTTTTCTCATCCTTTAATGAGGCAGTACCTCAGAGGGACCAAAAACATTTGGCCTCCAAGCAGAGCACCAATTCCAGCCTGGGACCTTAATTATGTTTTGGAAAAACTCACACTGCCTCCTTTCGAGCCAGCATCAACAGCAGATATAAAATTCTCATCCTGGAAAACAGCTCTGCTCCTAGCAATAACCTCTGCAAGGCGGGTCTCGGAGTTACAAGCATTCATGGCTGTGGAACCATTCATAATTTTTCATCTATACAGAGTTTCTCTGAGGACAAACCCTACATTTATGCCTAAGGTGGTGTCCAGTGTGGCCCTTCACCAAACCATTCACTTGCCAACCTTTTATCCTAATCCACAGAACAAGGGTGAGAAAATTCTGAATTCTTTGGACATACACAGGCAGTTACGCTTCTACTTGGACAGAACTAAAGCTTTCAGAAAGACTGAGCAACTTTTAGTGTCATATGTTGCAGGATCACAAGGAAAGGCTATCTCAAAACAGACTATTTCAAAATGGATAGGCCATTGCATCCGTTTCTGCTATTTTCAACATGGCAAATCAGTGCCTAAGGGCATTAGGCCTCATTCCACCAGAGCAGCAGCCACTTCAGCAGCCTTCCTCAGAGGAGTACCAACCAAAGATATCTTAGAGGCTGCAACTTGGAGTTCAGTGCACACCTTCACAAGGCACTACCACTTACCTCTTTTAAGTCCAGAGCAGGCTTTGCCACTGCAGTCCTGCAGGGCCTCATAGCCTCTCCTAATCCTATTTAGCCCAGCCACCCTTCCTCAGCTTTGGGATTCAACCCAAGAGTAATGACTGCAACAGTGAAACACGATGAACATAGTACAGTTGTGTACCTACCATAAATGTAGATGTTCGAGTGTATTCACTGTTGCAGTCCATGTTACCCACCCACCATCCCTCTTTTCTTTGTTGGGACTTATCTGCACTTCTATATCCTATACAACCTTTTTGGGGTATTTGCTTGTAGATGAAGGAAATGTTATTTTTGTGCATGCATTTTTATTGGCATATTTTTCAGCCTACCAATTTGGGGGCACCTGACATCTGGGGCAAAAAAAACTGAAGAAAATGGCGTCAGCTGCATCTTTTATACCCCTGGCGCACTGACATCAGGGAAGAGGCGACAGCAACCGACGCCGGACCTAGACTTTGGAATTCTGGCCGACCGAGGGTAGCCTGCCAGCAGGATAACCCAAGAGTAATGACTGCAACAGTGAATACACTCTAACATCTACATTTATGGTAGGTACACAACTGTACTTTTTCAATAAATCAAGGAATTGTCCATTCTCTACTTGATATGCAATGTTGTTGGACAACATATCATTGCTTTTTATAGATACAGTTGTTACTAATCATTTTAGAATTTTGATGTTTTGTTATAAGTGGATATAGTTATTAATGTATGAGTGCATTTTTTAGCATAAACTGTAAATGATATATATTTTTTTGCAAGTCAGTTGAGTGTTTTCTTGTTTTGAATGTTATAACATTAAACATGACTTGTCATTCACTAGTCTTCAGTTTCTAGTTGCAGCATTGTTAATAACTTGATGGGGGGGGGTTCATAGAATGATGATGTCGTAATTAAGCTAGACATTCTATAGGTTGTCTTTAATGACTACCCTCTATATTAGTAGTAGTTGTTTAAAGTGATTTTATTCAAGTCTGAGGACACGTTCGGACCAGAACACGAAAGCGCTTACTTTTACTAATAAAGCAATTATTTTTAAGCCGCTGAGTCTTGTGGAGGAATTTTATTAACTTCCTCAGAAGAGTAGTTGAAAGGACAATTGCAAGCGGTTAAAACTTTTTTAGGTGATACAAGAATAACATTTGGTCTTCATAAATGTGGAAAAACAACTTTTCAGAAAGGAAACTGCAGCACCAAGAAAATGTTAATCAGTGAAGGAATGGTGGGAGTGTATAACTATTTGGAAATAGATGGATGGTCAGCAATAAAATATGAGCAAATCTTATTGAGGAGTACTTCGGAAAACTAATATTGAAAACTGACATCTAGGAATAAAGTTCAAGCTATAAATCAATTTGCTCTTTCTGTTCTAACTTACACAACTTTGAGGTGATTTATTGGCCCCAAAAAGTATTAGATCAATTGAACATGAAAACAAGAAAAAATGCTTCATGCTTATCAAATGATATATAAAAATCTCTCTATACAAAGTTCTATCTGTACAAAGTGTATATTTTCCTTACTCTGAAGGAGGTAATGGACCTCCTTGAAATCGACTGCATGTATAGAGCTGCAGTCATGGGACTGCATACATATCTGCTGACCTTTTCAGATCCAAACATAGTGAAAGTTTAAAAACTGAGAGAAGAAGCCCAAGATTACATATTTGTTTAGTTTAGCCAAAGCATTTCGGAATAAAGCAAGAGTGAAAGTCAAACAAGTAGACATAAATTAGACATGAACTAAATGTGCCAAAAAAGGGATATAAGGAAAAGGAAGAGATGAGAAGATAAAAAATAGGAAACCCACAAATATAATGACAAGGATGTAGGGAATCTCCAAACTCTGGATCCCACACAGTTTAGTTTTGTGAAGGGTAGATCATGCCTGCTCAACCTGGTCAACTTCTTTGAGTCAGTCACCAGAGCTGTGGATGAAGGCAAGGTGGTGCATACAGCCTACCTTGATCTGGCCAAGGCCTTCCACTCAGGAGTCATAGAAAAACTCACTAAGCTAGGTATCAACCCCTATATCACTAGGTGGGTTGCAAACTCGCTCACAGATTAGAACTCAAAGTGTGAAAGTAGCTGACTCCAAGTCAGACTGTTGACCAGTCACGAGTGGAGTCTCACAGGGTTCGGTCCTGGGTCCTCTTCTGTTTGGTATCGACTTCTCTGAAGTCCAGGCCAATACGAAGGGAATCTGGTTGACAAATTTCGCAGACAATTGCAAGTTAGGAGCTATTAACTCCCCGAGTGATGTTGACATCCTACAGAAAGGCCTCAGTGAGACCAGCGACTGGTGTCAGAACCATGGCCTTAAGCTCAATGCCAAAAAATGTGTGGTCACCCCCTTTCGATGATAGTCCATTGAACACAGAAGGTGTTATAAGAGATCTGGGAACACAGGTTAACAACAACCTTTCTTTTGACCACCACATTGCCACTGTGGTCAGAAAGACCTTCTATGTGGCACATCTCATTACTAAGGGTTTGTATCCAGGAAGAAAGAGGTCATTGTCTCCCTCTACTCAATAATTGGTCTAATGAGGGAAGAGTAAAGTGCCCCATTTGGCATGTACCTCACTAAACGCCTGCAACGACTGGAGAGGCCGCAAAAGTACCTCACAAAGAGGATCCTAGGCCTTAAACATTTGTCCTGTATGGGCAGACTAAAAAAACTCCCAAGTATTCTCTGTCTCGTATCACCTACTTAGAGGCAATCTCTGCTTGACTTACAAAACCATGTCTGATCCAGCTCTGTTAGAAATGCTACATCTAAAGAAATCCCAGTCCCTCCGCACCACACACTCCAAAGACCTCAACCTCATTACCACAATCAACAGAACATGCTGGAGGGACATGTTCATAACCCAGAGACTGCCCATCCTATGGAATAGACTTCCCATATATGTCAAGCAGAGCACCTCACTGGCCCTCTTTAAGAGAAACCTTGATGAGTGGATGGGAAATAGAAAATTCACCCCAGGGATCACTCCAGTGACTTTACTCGACAGAGGCACTGGGGACTAAGGTCGGGTGGCACGATGCCAGGGTAATCCTATGGGCTAGGCTTGTAAAGGCCCCAGGGCCATTAGCCTAGTACACACCTATGAACCTATAAGCACAGAGATCTGGAACAACCTCCTGTTGACCATGATTTGACATCGGAATGGTTGACAAAGGAATTGAAAGCAAAAGATGAACATTTAAAAATGGCAGCCTAGGATAGTGGACTGCATACACATTGTTTTATAAAGTCAGTTGAAAACACTGGATAAATGGATAAATGCAGGTTATGTAAAACAGAACTGGAAACGGTTAGACATCTTGTTGCTGGGTGTGATATACTCATAGTAGAGGATATGTATACTAAAAGACATAATGTGGCAAGACTGTTGCATTGGGGATTGTGCAAACATTACAAAATAGAAGTAGCTGAAACACATTAGAAACATGAACCACAAAGCATTCTAGAGAATGATGAAGTTTATATCACATGAGATAAACCATTACCCACAGTTCAAAAAATAGATGTGCGAAAATATAGTAAGTAGTCCATTAAAAAAGACAACAGTAGCCTTGGTCATTGAAATCGCTACACCCAATGATTTCAATGTCTTGTGTATAGAGAGACCAAAAGTCATACCAGGTTTTCCAAGCAGAAATGAGAACAATGTAAAAGAAAGATTCCCAGGCAGTTCCAGTAGTAAAAGGAGTAGGAGTAACAGATCTAATATAAAAAAAAAAAAAAAAAGAATTTACAGTCGCACTTAAATATGCTACCAATGCATGTAACCCTGTATGAATTGCAGAAGGAAACAATACTGGGCACATTGTGGGTGCAGAGAAGAGCACTCTTAGCTATACATCAAAGACTAAAACAATACTAATTTCATGAATTTAATCATACTGTGTCATGCTGTTAGAAACCCAAAACACTTGGAGAAGTTAAACCCCAGAAATATGCCCACTTCACCTCTTTTGTCATGTTAACGTTTTGAGTAATTTGAACTGGATATAGTGGAAGAATTTAAAGGGTGAGTGCTTTTAATGTAGAGGGTCTTTTTCAGGTTAATTTGTGAATATTTTCAACAGGACATGGTAGACATGTTTAGAGACAGAGGTGTTTTATTTATTTATTTATTTTTTTGTTTAATACATAGGCTGTGGTTGGCAAGTCTGCTGTTGTTTTTTTTCCTAAATCTCCTATACATGAAAACTTAGCAGCCTTAAGGAAGATTGTTCCTAAGAGGTTTAGAGGTACTTAGTGTTACATCATTATGTCTCAAAACTCCAGATGAGGGAGTCAGGACAAAGGACCTTAAAATCATTAATTACACCTAATTATACCATGACCCCCCCCCCCCATTAATATTCCAAAACGTGCACGCTGATTGGCCAGCGTGCACGTTGTAAATCGACTTATACTAGTGGAAAAAGGTCCGGTCGCCTGGACTTTTTCCATTAGTATAAGTCTCTTTTAAAACACTGTCTTGCTATGTTAAAAGAGTTTAACATAGCGACACAGGTTTAAAAAAAGCAACGGAGATGTCCGTTGCTTTTTAAGCTGTCTCGCTATGTTAACTCCTTTAACAAAGCGACACAGTGTAAAAGCAACGGAGATCTTGCTTTCTCCGTTGCTTTTTAAACCTGTCTGCTATGTTAAATGGGTTTAACATGAGACTTTAAAATAAGCAACGGAGATCTCCGTTGCTTATTTTAAACTGTCTGCCATGTTAAACCCATTTAACATAGCCAGACAGGTTTAAAAAACGGAGAAAGAAGATCTCCGTTATTAAGCTATGTTAAATGGGTTTAACATAGAGACAGTTTAAAATAAGCAACGGACATCTCCGTTGCTTATTTTACCTGTCTCGCTATGTTAAACCCATTTAACATAGCGAACAGTAAAAGCAACGGAGATCTTGCTTTCTCCATTGCTTTTGGCCACAGCTCTAATGTACTGCGTAGGCATGCAGTACATCAGAACTGCCGCGGATACCAGACAGCTGCGGAAGGGCAGCAAAGAGGCATTATACAATGCCATTATTTAAGAAAAGTAATTATTTCTTTTCTTAAATAATGTCATAGTATAATAGCAATAACCACTTCTGGGTGTGGTAATGCGGATTACCCACGGTTGTCTTTGTTTGGTCCTCGGGCCGCCCACCGGGACCAAACCACGCCAACCGTGGGTAAATCCCACATTACCCACACCCAGGCGTGGGTTATTGCTATATTAGCCTAATATACATTTTCAAATCTTCACTCTACTACTTCCAAAGAAAATTAAACTTGCAACAACACAGAACAGTAGCAAATACTGAGAAAATATATATTCTAATTCTAACAGGTTTGCTCAGTATTATATAGGTGAAAGTGCCTTCATATGTTGCAAAACCTTAGCACCATACTGGCAGGGGAAACTGTCCGATTTGAAACATGTTTAGGAGACTGATCTAATTTAATGCCACTTAACCTGACTGGCTGACTTTACCCTGTTGATCTTAACTGTCTGTTTAGCAAGCCCTTGCTATAACATGTCTAGAGAGGGGTCTTTCTTGCTACTCTGAAAGCAATTAAAAAAAAAAAAAAAAAAAAAAAGGAAAACCTCACTTGCTGCTCTGATTACTTGGCAATCCCCAAATCTAAGAAGCACCACCAGAAGAAAAAAATGAACAAACTCGGATCTTTGGTAAGCAGCACCAGTCTACTCTTCTGGCAATCAAAATTGTCTCCACTCTTAAGTTAAATATTCTCAGGCTCTGACAGTCAAACATATCCACTAAATTAAGTATTTTTTTACTGGTTTCTGCAATCAGAATGTCTCTAATGGCTGCCAAATCGCCACTAAGTTGCATATCGTACATGAGTTCTGCTCAATATACACATCCTGCACATGTAAGCAGGCACTGTGTGTGTGTGTGTGTGTGTGTGTGTGTGTGGGCTGGTACCGCTATAATTATTTTATGCAAATTAGTCAGTAAAATAGCACTGTGATTTGCTGAAATGTCTACAGCTAATTCAGACGTCTTTACCATACCTTTCAACTGTACAGATTTACACAGAATGTCCAGATTTTTTGCCTCATTTTTGGTCTGTTCCTCCTTAAATTTGTAATTTTTTGGATTTTTGTGGCAAATCAGTGAGTTTGAATTCACTAAATAATGACAGTCGTTTGAGTTTCAGACTTTGTGTACTTCAGAAAGTGCATAGTAAAAAAGACCTTTTGTTCTAGAAACTTTCTAAGTTTATAAGAGCAGTATTTAAAATGTGTCCCTATTTTTGATGCTTTGTCTCCCCATTTTTTTTATTTTTTTAATAAAATTGTGTAATCTTGAGGAAATCGGGACACAGGGCACGCAAGATGAACAATCATATCACGTGTGCAGTGTGTGAAGTGACCCAGACTATACTTCCCTGAGCTGGGTAAGCTCAATGTAGAGGCAGCTATCAAGGAATGATGTTTTGCTTCATATTTCTAATTCTGCTGCTAGACTGTGTTATATAATAGCTGTGTAAAAAGATGCACCAGTCTAGTGCTATGACTCTCTGGATAATAAATATCTTTATACTCTACCAGACGATTATCAGTGAGCAATTACTTTCTATGGTTCATGAAGTTAAACAGGTGGAGTCCAATATGATGAACATAATCAACATTTCAACCAGACTGAACCAGTACACAGGTTCATAGGTGTACACTAGACTAATGACCACTGGGTCTTTTATAAGGGTCTATATCAGAAAATCGAAGTTTCAAAACTTCAAATCTGATATGGTCGACACCATATGATCGAAGTCTTGAAACTTCAAATCTTTTAACGGAGATCTCCGTACAGCGCAGAAAGGGAAGATTTCCCTTTTCTGCAGTGTAGTGCGATCTCGGAGTTGGTATATTTAAGTAGTGGGGGGTGCAGGGGGCTTGCCCCCCTGCTTAGAGCATTTAAATGGTTTGTTTTTGTAGGTTGTTGTGTTGTATTACATTTTTGATGTTTCAAGACTGATTATATGGTGTCGACCATATCCAATTTGAAGTTTTGAAACTTCGATAATGTAATATAGAACCTTTTATAAGCCTAGTCATGCAACCCAAATGTATCCCATGAGTTATTGTGCCTTAGAGGTTATTTTAAGGGGTGTTTGCTTGTTAGGGCATGATTTAATAGCTGCTTTAGACCATCAGAGGCTTAAGTGTCAGAACAGTGTTGTACTTCGATTTCCCATCCACTGGACCAGGTTAAGCTTCATTAGGGTTAAGTATGGGCTGTGCTTCACATGGATGGGAAACCTGTTCCAGAGAATGGGATTTTCTGACATGCATATTTATCCCTCCAACATGTCCTATTTAAGTTCCAAACAAAATTCAGATCCTTATATCTAGTAGCTATGGTGCTGTTAGTTTTATGAATATGGAAAAGGTCCAGCAGAGCATTGTATGAAATGCATAAATCATGTCTCAGCTGTCTGTAGGAAACTAGAATATAGAGATGGGGCTTTGAGGTGATCTGCATAGGACATCATTTTTACACCCTGTATTCTTTTTCTGAGGAATCTCTCTGGATATTTCAGTTGTTGCTTGTGCCTGGTCAAGTGTGTACCGAATGGAGTGTTGTCCTTGATGCGTGTGTGTGTTTCTGACAACTAAATTGTTGTTATGCATGTTTGTACGCGAGAGTTCTGCCTCCAGAGACATTGTGTATATACATCTCTTGCATACTGTGATTACTTCTTACAGGATTAAATGGTTGTCAGTGAATATTAGACAGGTGTTACATTGCCTGAATAAACCCATATCCTCCAAACTAGCTAAGGAGAAATTGGAAAAGTGCATATCCATGATGTCAGGTCCTTCATTGGATGAATTACAAGGGTGCAGTGTATGAGGGCTTAATAGTGGTCTGACTGTGGAGCAAAAGACTAGACTATTCTATATAATACTAAATGCAAAGCAGTTACTCTACTCTGGAATTACTGGTAGAGTTACAGAGGTGGTTTTATATGGAAAGTTTGTTGTCTAGGTGTCTGCGTGTAAACAGGGCACTACTAACCACTGATACATGATGGGCAGCAGCTCACAATTGTGCTAAATTTATACAGGCACTAACTGGCTTCTAAGTCCTCTGGCTAGTAAAACAACTACATTTCAGGTAAAGTAGCATTTCATGATGCATTTTTCTCAATGAAATTAAACTTAGAATCCCTGATGGAGAGATACCAGGCTCTGTTAAAGTGGCAGTCGTATCTGGAGAACATGGAAAAATTAGAACTCTCCCTATTTTTGATGGGAAGATTTTTGGTCTGGAATTGACCTCATTTATACCTGAGCTGAAAGAGAGAGGGCAAGACAGAGGAGAGCTGCAGATATTTACAAATTTCTACTGATGCCTTCTCAGCATTTGCAAAAGGTAGAGGGTTCCTTTTAATGGAAGGAGAGGTACAGGTTAAGTTCCTTTTTACAGGGACTAATTGCAAAGGTCTTGTGTCCCCAGTTAGGGTTTTTAGGAACTGGCAAAGCATGCAGAGGAATTTCCCAGCCTTTTTTCACAATCTTGAATAAAGGCAGTTCTTCTGAATGGCTCTTTTATACCCTGCAGCCCTTTGGCAGAAGCATTATTCCCCTTTTTCTTAAACTGTCTTGTCTGTATGCCATTGAAAACTCTGGTTTCATGGGGAACATATTTTCTCAATTTTTGAAGTAAATGGAGCATAAATATGTTTATCTTGAAGACACTGCTACAGGGTCAGTCATAACATGTGAGAACTGTACTAGCGTCAGATGTCTGACCTGACGTCTTATACTTTATGGACATGCCACACAGGGCCACCCACCCTCATATTGTGGACATCAGTAGGACATATGGTCTAAAGAGGAGAGGATAGGTTGACTGTAACATCTTCATTTCCTTTTTTTTCCCCACATAGTTGATCAGAATGTGGTCTATCAGAAATATCCACTTCACATTTACAAACCTTATACGTCACATATATTGTTTTATATATATATATATATATATATATATATATATATATATATATATACATCAATCTGTCAAAGGCGATTTCAGTGAAAGCAAAGACACCAAAGCCAGTTTTTCTAATTCAACAAAAGTGAAGATTGACTTTTTCTCAAATGTTTTGCAAGTTCAGAGATGGTATATATAATTCTGGGGGTGCCCTCCTACATGGGGTGCAGGGAGGACACCCCCTGCAAAAAAATTGTTTGTGTTCTCTAAAGGCATTTTCGTCAAACTGGTTTTGGTTTATTTGCATTCGTCAAAACTGCCTTTGATGCATAAACATGAATCTTAGATATTATATAATCTAAGCAACATTACATAATTTATTTAGTTCTTGCCTTCTCTTAAACCTTATTACTTCTCCAGAACATTTTTCTGCATGTATTGTTCTCATAATTTCCATTTTTTACTATGTAATTTATTCCTACCCTTTTCTAAAGATCCCACTTCCTGTTATTTTATCTCTGTAACAATATTCACTACTTCAAGTGGAGTTGGTTGAAATTTTGATTTCCATTTTTTATTAATTGCTTTTCTGGCAGCCACCGAATTTAAATTTAAGAAGGCCTTACTATGTCTGAGCAGTTCAGATTCTGTATCAGACTGAAAAAAGTCCATTTCCTTAGTTGCACTCATTTTCTCACTCTGTATTCTTGACCGAGTACTCTGTAGGAAATTTTTAAAGTCTGCCAACTCATTACACTCCCAAAACATATGTTACAAGTTACCTTTTTTTCTCTATTACACCTTCATCATTTGCAGTCTACCTGAAGAAAACTTCTTTGGAGTCTGCTTGGGGTATAAAAGTATCTATCTATGCAAACAGTTCCAGGCAAAAGTCCTAAATCTTCTAGAGTCTATTGCCATATATATGTCCTCCCATTTTTCCGTGTGAATTGATTATCCAGGTTCTCTTCCCAATCTTTTCTAACCTCTTCTGATTGCTATAGTTATCATGCAGTAGTTTATATGATCTACTAATTTTGCCTTTTTTTAACAGCAGCTTATGTTCTAGATTTAGTTAGAAACTCAACCATTGCAGGTCTTTCATTTAAGATTCCCCTATCCCTTTCTCTTTTTATATACTCTAATATCAGTCCCTGATATGGAAGGCAATTGTTAGCCTGCACTTCTAATGCCTTCTTATCCTCTTCCTGTTCTGTTACCTTTCCTTCCCAATACCTTGGTTCCTTTGCCATCATCTCCCAGTATGTTCCAGCCCCCTCTTATCTGATGTTCTTCGTGTTTCACTGTTGCAGTCATCACACTTGGGTTATCTGCCTGCAGGTAGCCCTCAGTCGGCCCAAATACCAGAGTCTTGGGATTTCTGCTTCGGATGCTGTCGTTTCTTTCATGACGTCAGGTCATCAGGGGTATAAAACATGCAGCAGACGCCATTAAATCATCTTTTCTTGCCAAACGGAGCCCGAAGCAGAAGCAGTTCGCAAGTGCCAGTCGGCCGCCTCCTGAAATTTTCGTTTTTTTGAGTTTCAGACCTGAAGTCTTCTAAAAGATAAGTACCCCATTGGGGATCCTTTTTTCTTGCTCTAACTGATGTCAGAAAAAAAATAATTAATTGTCTTGCCTGTGGAAAGCAAATACCTCACAGAGATTTTCATTCTTACTGCATCACCTGTTTAGGCCCAGACCACGATGTTCCTCGCTGTCAGTTTTGTGCCCTGTTCAACGCCCGAACTATTCGTCATAGGGCTATTTTTGTTGCTAAATTCTTTCACTCTCGTTTCCCATATTCTGAAATGGCTTTGATAAGCCATCCGACTACCAATCTTCTGAAAAAACATAAGGATAAAGACAGTGACAGGCCGCCTAGGTCCAAAACTGCCAACGACGTTTCCGTTAAGCTAGTCGCCAGTCCGCCGGTACTCAGTGAGGAGCTTTCGCAGCCCCTGATACCCGCTTCTTCAGATTCGCAGGCCTCTACTGAGACCCATTCGGACTCCGGTATGCCGCAAGATGCTTCTTCGACTGTGGAACCTGCGGATGTCTCCACCTTGGATGGGTCCAGAGCCGCTGTGCAGGCACTGGCTTCTGAGGGTGTATTCAGGCCTTTCGATGTTCATATTAAACTGACTACTTTGTTTCAAACCATAAATACTGAATTGCTCAGGCCCAGAGTTCACACTATCCCTAGGAAACCCACAACCAAAGCGCATTCTCAGGGCCCCATGCCACAGAAACAAATGCTTAGAATGGCTGAAGACCTTATTACCTTAATTAGGGGAAGCCAGCCTTCCCCCTCTAAAAGACCAAGAACTGATTTTCCTTCTGATTCTTCAGATTATGAATCTGATGACTCTGACCCTTCTGATTAGCAGGACATAACATTATCTATGTATGAGGATTCTGATGCAGAGGATTCCATTCCCTCTGCTTCCCCACCAGAGGATTTTTCTTTCGTGAAACCCTGCATACCCTCAGAGAACATTTCCACTGGGAGTGCTAGGACTACCCACAATCCAAACAGAGACTCGGGGAATTTTTAAACTTGCCTCTAGCTATCCCTCCTGTTCTGGAAATTGTAGATGATGTCTTCATGGAATTCAGTCTTACCCCTGATACTTTGCCACCAGCTCCCAGGAAACCTGACGGGTACTACAGAGTACCTGACTCTCACAAATTCCTATTTAAGAATCCTACTGCGAATCCAGAGATAATTTCCCAGGGACCTAAAGGCATTAAGGCAACTACAGCCAAAAAACATACCCCTTCAGTCAGGGATTCTAGGGCTTTGGACAGATGGGGTAAGAAGGTATACACCTCTGCTACTCTTGCCATCAGGGCTTTAAATTGCCAATTTCACATGTTAAAGTATCGGCAACATATTATGGAACTGATTAAACAAAAAATGATGTTGATTCCTGATTGTGCAGAACATAAAGTTTTACAGGAGTTAATGCGTTCTGCTAACCAAGTTGGAAAACGTACTTTGCATTGTGGTTTTGATGCCTTACTAGCATCTTGCAGGGCTGCTGTCACTGGGTCTGTTCTTAGAAGGCATGCTTGGCTTAAGGAACAAATCTTGCCAGACTATGTCAAAGCAAAATTACTAGATCCTCCATTAAACCAAGAACGTCTGTTTGGCACTAAAGCAGAAGAAGTCCTCAAAAAGATGGAAGAAAGAGCTAAAGCTATGCAAACTGTTAAAGATTTCCTACAGGTACAGCCACCTAGATTCAGTAGGCATTGACCTTCTAAAAACCGGTCTTTCCCAGTCCCTCCCAGACCTTCTCAGTCCAAACCCAGGGGTGGCAGACCACCAAGACTACAGTCTCAGGGTATGCACAGATCTAAACAATGGAGTGCTCCCACCTCAAAATCAGGGAGTAGTAAGCCACCATCCTATGGAAAAAGTTCACAATGACTTGTCCTTCAACCTTCCAAGCCTTGCCCAAGTACTTACACCCTTAGGAGGGAAACTAGCCCTGCACGCAAAAGCCCTGCACGCAAAAAACTGGGAGTGCATTACCCAGGACAGATGGGTCTTGAACATTGTATCCCAGGGATACAGATTCTACTTCCACTCACTGCCAACCCCAAGTGGATGGCCAGACCTCCCCCCAAACCAGTGGGCTAAGCCCCAAAAGCAAGTACTTGCTCTTCTCAGTATCAAGGCTATTCAGCCTGTCCTAGCAGAGCAAAGGGGACAAGGTTTTTACTCCAGACTGTTTCTGGTACCCAGAAAAGAAAACTCTTGGCGCCCTATCCTGGATCTGTCTATTCTCAACACCTTCCTGGTGGTTCCAAGATTCAAAATGCTTACACTCCAACAGCTGCTTCCTATGCTAGCCAAGGACTCCTAGCTAGCCACCTTAGACTTAAAAGAAGCTTATCTGCACATCCCCATAAGAGAATCTTGCAGGAAATCTCTGCATTTCAGAGCAGGCTCTATGCACTACCAGTTCTCTGCACTTCCCTTTGGCTTATCTACTGCGCCCAGGGTATTTACAAAATTCCTTGCTTCAGCCATTGCATATTGCAGGCAGAGAAAATTTCAAATTTACCCATACTTGGGAAGATTGCCCGATTCAGGCGGATAGTTGAGAATTCCTACTTCAGCACCTGACATTTGTAAAGAGACTTCTAACTTCACTGGGGTATATCATCAATGAAAAGAAATCACATCTGGTACCCAGCCAAAAGATTGTATTCCTGGGAGCAAGCTTGAACACAAACTTCCCAGATGGCATTCCTCACTCCAGAAAAACAGATTTATTTGACAAACTACTTCAATCTACTGGCCACCCAAACCCAGCTATCTGCAAGAAAAATACTGCAAGCCCTAGGGTTCGTGGCCTCTTGCATTCTGCTCATTCCATATGCAAGACTGCATATGAGGAAACTTCAATGGTACTTTAAGTCTCTGGTGTCAACATTCTCAGGACCTGGAAACAATGATTCCTATCATTCCTTGCCTAAGGACAGGGTTCCTTTGGTGGGCAGAGGCCTGCTACCACAACAAGAGACTCCTTTTCATTCAACCCCCGCCCAAACTCTAATAGACGCATCAGTCTATGCATAGGGGGCTCACATGGCAGGAAAATGCATTCAAGGCAAATGGAGCCCAAAACAAATACACCTGCATATCAATCAGAAAGAAATGTTAGCTGTACGGAATGCACTGACAGCCTTCAAATACCTTATTCTTCCAGGGCAACTATTAATAAAGACAGACAACACCACAGCTATGTGGTACATAAACAAGCAGGGGGGAACCCATTCCTACCCACTCTGCAGGTTGGCCATGGCTGTGTGGAACACCGCCTTGAGCAATCAAGTGCACCTGCAAGCTCAGTTCCTGCCAGGCAAACTAAATTCACTGGCAGACGGCTTAAGCAGAAATCTAATGGACCCACACGAGTGGAAACTGGAACCCAAATCATTCAAGTTTCTGATCCACAGGTGGGGGGCATCAGAGGTGGACCTCTTTTCTTCCCCCCAAAACTCTCAATTGAGCAAATATTGCACCAGAACTCCCCTCAGCCAAGCATAGAAAGTGGATGCCCTGTCATTTACATGGGGAAACCTCTCAATCTGTGCCTTTCCCCCTCTGCCCTTCCTCTCGAAGGTTCTACTAAAGATCAAACAGGACAAGCCAAGGGCAATTCTAATTGCACCAGACTGGCCATACCAGCACTGGTACCCACTTTTGCACAGTCTGACAGTAGTGCCACCATGGCACCTGCCTCAGATCCCTTCCCTGCTGTCCCAGCAGGAGGGCCAGATTTTGCATCCTCAGCTGCAAACCCTGAACCTAGCAGCCTGGCTCATCCCCTGAATGCTTCACCAGCAACCCTCAGTAAACAGGTGCTGTATGTCATCCTTGAGGCAAGGAGGCCTAGTACTAGGAAATCCTATACAGAAAAGTGGAAAAGATACTGTTCTTGGAGCCAGTCTCAGGGAATGGACACAACCGTGCCCAACTTACCTCAAATCCTAAATTACCTAACAGAACTGCTCCACAAAGGCCTATCCTTCTCTTCAATTAAGATTCATGCCTCTGCCATCTCAGGTCATTACAGTACTGAGCCACCCCTCTTCTCTCACCCTCTGGTCAAACAGTTCCTGAGAGGAGCCAAAAATTTAAGACCCCCCCAGGAGAGCTCCCACTCCAGCCTGGGACCTTAACTTTGTATTGGAGAAGCTCACACTTCCTCCCTGTGAACCTGCTGCTACAGCAGAGTTAAAATTCCTCTCTTGGAAAAAGGCCTTACTTCTAGCCATGCCTTACTTCTAGCCATCACTTCAGCAAGAAGAGTGTCTGAACTGCAGGCCCTTATGGCTGTGGAACCCTTCATTATCTTCCATGCGGACAGGGTTTCCCTCAGGACTAACCCCTCATTTATGCCCAAGGTGGTATCTAGTGTGGCTTTAAACCAATCCATTCATTTGCCAACCTTTTTCCCTAATCCTCAGAATAAAGGGGAAAGGATCCTGCACTCCCTGGACGTGTACAGGCAGCTTAGCGTTCTACCTGGACAGTACTAAACCTTTCAGAAAATCTGACCAGTTGCTAGTCAGCTTTGCTACAGGGGCAGAGGGCAAGGCCATTTCAAAGCAAACCATTTCTAAATGGATAGCACACTGCATCCATTTCTGCTACAAACACCATGGAAAACCTACCCCACAGGGGATCAGAACTCATTCCACTAGGGCTACCTCAAGCTCTGCATCATTTGTCAGGGGAGTCCCTACCAGGGACATCCTGGAAGCTGCAACCTGGAGTTCTGTACACACCTTCATCAAGCATTACCACTTACCTATCTTTTCTAAATCCAGAGCTGGATTTGCCACAGCAGTCTTACAAGGCCTGCTAGCCAGCCCTAATGCTTCTTAACTGCCTCCACTCTTCCTCAGCTTTGGGAATCAACCCAAGTGTGATGACTGCAACAGTGAAACACGAAGAACATTGTACAGTTGTGTACATTTACCATAAATGTAGATGTTAGAGTGTATTCACTGTTGCAGTCCTGGTTACCCTCCCTCCAGCCCCCTGACTTCTCTATACTTTATAACTATCCTTTTTTTGGCCATATCTTATAACAATGGTATTTACTTTTTACTGAGGGTGTTCCACACCATGTAATTGCTTCCTATTTTGGGGACTCCTGACATTTGGGGCAAGAAAAACTGATGTAATGGCATCAGCTGCATGTTTTATACCCCTGACAACCTGACTACAAGGAAGAAGCGACAGCATCGGAGACAGAAATCCCAAGACTCTGGTATTCGGGCTGACTGAGGGCTACCTGCAGGCAGATAACCCAAGTGTGATGACTGCAACAGTGAAAACACTCTAACATCTACATTTATGGTAAGTGTACACAACTGTACTTTCTCTGTACCCCTGATTGCAGTCATCTTTACCTGCAGAATCTCCTTCCTCCATTCCCATGCTGGCTTAGTTCTTAGCATACTTTCTTTTGCTTTATAGTATTCAGTGTGGTTGTTGTTGTTCTCCTCAAGGATTGGAGCCCAAAATCCTGTTTTTCCTTATTTCTTGAATTACCCCCCCCCCCCAGCTTTATTATTATCCCTTTCCACTTTGAATTGTAGCTTTCTTCTTGTTTTATCTGCAAGTGCCTTAACCGTGTAGCTCTAAAATATCCCTTCAAATAAAGTAATCCTAAACCTCCTTGTTCTATTGGCAGGATCAGCTTATTCCACTAGACCCTTGCCCTCTTCCCCTGCTATATAAAATCCTTCAACGCTCAACTTCCTTTGGTTGATAAAAATATCCCTGACCTTTGTATAAAATTATAAAACTAAAGAAGCTAAACACATTTTCACTGCTTGTATCTTGCTATCCATATCTATAAGCAAAAGCTGCCAGTTTCTCAGTTTTTGTATTATCTTTTTAGTGTCTTCCCACATATCCTTAGCTGCCACCAAATCCTTTTTAATCCATACTTCTAAACACATCATTTTATTGTGTCCCCATGTTTATAGCCATTGTTTTATTTTCATTAAATTTATATCCCCCAAAAAAAACCGGAACTGCCTGAGAGTATTCCATAACACTGAGATGTCCTTTGCTGATTCCATCAGGTACAAAATATCATCTGGAAATAAAGCCAACTTTTCTTGAACACTGCACATTATATCCTTAAATTTCTAAGTCCCTTATTTTCTTTGCTAATGGTTCTAAGTATAATGCAAATAGCAAAGGGGAAAGAGATACTGGGTGAGCAAATTGGTATGACTAAGGAAATTAATTTTTTTAGCACTTTTTTAAGTCATTTTTTTGTGCTGTTTAACTGTTGTAGGCTACACACTAAAGTGTGCTAGCCTGATATAAGCATTTAAAGTGTTTTTATGAAAGTCCATTGTATCTCTGTCTAAAAAGAAAAAAAAAACAAAAAAATATTCTTGTTTCTCACCTTTTCTAAGCTAGTCTAGTCCAGTTTTCGGGTTCTGCTGAATTCAGGACTGTGGTATAAGTTCCTGTGTTGCCCATATCCTTACTTGGATAGGAGGAAGTTTCTCTGTTCACCAGTGAGAGTGGGGAGCTTTGAGCAGCCTATCTGTCCCTGGAGGAGTGGTCACAGCCCAGCAACTTGTAGTTTATTGGCCGTTTTGGACTAATTCCTATATCTTTCATCTCCCTGCCTTAAAACCCGCATTTGCGAAACTATTCCAGGCACAACGAAGTCTGCTCTTCAATTTTTCCCTTAGAACTAGTCAAACTCTCAAATTAAGCGCTCTAGCTTTCCTTTTACAGCCCAGCACTTGCTCCAAGCTCTCAGTAAGCACTAGTAAATGCTAACACAACACCTCCCTCTTTACTATGCAATAGTACAAGGCTCCCTCTTTCGTCCCTACCGGGCAATCAGTAAAACAGTTCAGTTACCCATACAGGCATGTCCAAAGGGCAGTTTCAGGTATACTGTCCAGTCCAGCTGGTGAATCTGGGAATTTTGAGGCAATGTTACAATTGCCTCATGTACACGGAAAACCCTCTCCTCCTTCCAACAAACACAAATGTATGTGAGAGATGCAACTATACAGCCAAACTGGAGGCCAAGCTCTCTCAACCCAAGGCTGAAACAGCCAGTCAGGAGGAGAAGGGAAACACTTGCACCACACTTCCAGTCTCACATAAAACAGTCATGCATGCACCAGTAAACAACACACATAAATACACAAAAACACTCGGAGGCTCTAAATAAAAATCTGCCTAAGCAGCAGAGACCTCCAAAGCAGACATCCAAGCAACCTCCACCCACAACAACCACGTATCACATACTTCACAAAGTCAGTGTGCCACGCAACCACAGCCCTTAAGGCACAACAACACACCCAATGCACTAGTAATAGGTGACTCTATTGTCAGGCACACTGACGTCCCACTCACTAGACTGAACAAGAAGAAGGTTAATGTGAGCTGCCTGTCGGGTGCCAGGATCCGCCACATAACACAAGCACTCAGGTCACTCCAAAACAAGTACAAATATGACTCTGTCATTGTACATGTTGGTGTGAACGACCTGAGACGTACCTCCCTGGACTACATGAAAAGAGACATAGAGGAGCTCTCTGATCATGTAGCTTAGGCCGGTATGACCCTGACCCTTGCCCTCACCAAGAATGATGCCACAGTACGAGGAAAAAAATGATCAGTTTTAACAATTGGCTAAGCTATTGGTGTCTTTCAAAGGAGATCCATTGTCTTGTCAGCCTGGGACAACATGCTCGATAAGCCACGCTGCTCCGCCAGAGATGGCTTGCACCTGTCGCCCTTAGGCTTTCGAATACTGGCCAAGGCTCTTAACAGCCCCATAGTGCCTTTTTTAGGCAAGGCTCAAAAGAGAAGCCCACCTCCATAAACAACACAAGAAACCAGAAACTGAGGGTAATGCTACTCAATGCCAGAAGTCTAAACCTCAAAATGCATGCACTCGAGGCACTCCTTAGCATGGAGCAAATTGATATCTGTGCAGTAACAGAAACCTGGTTCAAAGCTCCAGAGAGCACCCCAGCACTACCAGGCTACAACTCGTACCATAACTTTCGGCCCTAGAACCCGGACCGAAGTACAAAAGGAGGGGGGTGTATCCATTTTCATAAAGGATACCCACACCTCCAGGTTAGTAGCACAGCACGAGGCCTCGGAGACCATCCATGTGCAACTAACAGTGGGCAAAGCTGCTTTTCAGATCGTAGCCTGCTGCAGATCACCTACCTTGTCCCAGGACCCCCACTCAGCATTCCTGAGAACATTGGAAAATATAAAGGTCCTACCTAACACCATGATATTGGGAGATTTCAACTACCCAAACATTGACTGGGATAACTACTCAAGTACAAACTCCTTTGCACAACGCTTCCTAGAGTTTATAAACTCAAACGCCCTGGAACAGCTGGTCACCATGCCCACAAAAGGTAACAACATACTGGACCTGATCATCACCAGCATGGGGGATCAGTGCTCCACACCAGAGGTAAACCCCTCGCTGGTAAGATCAGATCATAAACTAATCACACTGGACATCCACATCCCGACCCCACCCCCAGTCAAGGAAACCACTGTGAAAAACTTTTCAAAAGCCAACTTTGCTCTTTTCAAGACCGAGGTGGAGAGTTTCAAAGCCCCCTTGCTAAAGGATAATGCTACCCAAACCGCAGAATCCTTTACAAGTGCATTCTATGAGCATCTACAGGGATGCATGGATCAAGCCATCCCAAGTAAAACCAAGACTCACTCCTCCAAAAAGAGGAAACCAGTCTGGTGGTCCCCAGCCATAAATAAGCTATACAACAGAAGGAGGAAACTACTAAATGATAGAGCAAAATTCCAAAAAGGAAAGGCATCACTGATCAATATTAGCAAGCAACTACAATCCCTCATAAAATCATCCAAGGCCAGTTTTGAAAGAAAAATTGCCAAGAATTCTAAAGATAACCACAAAGCCTTCTTTAGCTATGTCAAAAATCTAGGTGGCAACTCTCCGATATACCCTGAGCTAGTGCAAAATGGCAAAAAATACACTGAACCAACTGGCATTGCCAACATCCTGGCTGACAAGTTCAGTGCAAACTTTATCCCCCCTCACCCCCAAAAGGGCCCATGTCCATCCCAGAAGAATGCAGAGCCCCAGACATCACGGACACGCAAGTAAAAGCAGCCCTCTCCAAAGCTAAGAACACAGCATCAATGGGACCGGATGGTGTCCCAGGCTGCGTCGTTCACCAGCTCCAAAAGGAACTAAACCCTCACCTAAATTCACTGTTCAGACTCTGCCTTTTCCACAGGCTATGTACTCAAAGAATGGCATACAGCAACAGTCATCCCGCTGCACAAAGGTGGTGCCACAACAGAACCTGGGAACTATCGCCCTATAAGCCTGACTAGCCTGGTCTGCAAAGCTATGGAGCGAATCATCATGGAACTCGTAAACAGAGACATTGGGAACCTCCAGACACTAGACCTTACCCAATTCGGCTTTGTTAAAGGCAGATCCTGCCTCCTAAACCTAGTAAAACAGTTACCAAGGCCATAGATGAAGGAAAGGTAGTCCACACAGCCTACCTGGACCTCGCTAAGGCCTTTGACACCATTCCCCACTCTGGCATCATAGATAAGCTCACCAGCTTGAACATTAACCCCTATGTCATGAGATGGGTGGCAAACTGGCTCACGGATAGAACACGCATGGTCAGAGTTGCGGGTGCCATGTCCGACTCTAAACCAGTTACAAGTGGCATCCCACAGGGCTTGGTCCTGGGACCCCTCCTGTTCGGTATATACTTCTCTGAGTTACAGGCAAGCACGGGAGGACTATGGCTGACCAAGTTCGCAGATGACTGCAAACTGGGAGCCATAATCGACTCTCCGGCCAACACAGACATCCTCCAGAAGGGCCTTACAGAGACAGATGCCTGGTGTCAAAACCATGGCCTCAAGCTGAATGCCAAAAACTGCATAGTCATCCCTTTTGGGAAAAACAAAGTGCCCACGAATTATCACATAGGTGATAATCCACTAAGTACGGAAGATGTAATTTGGGACCTGGGCACCCAGGTAGATAGCAACCTCTGCTTTGATAATCACATTGCCAAAGTGGTTAGAAATTCCTTCTATGTAGCCCACCTAATCACGAAAGGGTTCACCTCTAGATCAAGAGAGGTCATTGTGCCCCTCTACCCATCACTCATTAGGCCCATAATAGAGTACAATGCTCCATTTGGAATGTACCTTACTCGACACCTGCAACAGCTGGAAAGACCACTGAAGTACCTCACCAACAGGATCATGGGCCTCAAAGAGATGCCCTATGCAGCTCGACTAAAAAAACTCCAGCTCTACTCAGTTGCTTACCGCCTGCTCACAGGTGATCTCTGCCTGACGTATAAGGCCATGCCCAACCCGGAATTAATGGACATGCTCCACCTCAAGAAAACCAAATCTCTAAGAGCCACACGCTCCAGTGAATTAAACCTCAGCACAACAATAAACAGGACATGCTGGAGGGATAGATTCCTGCCCCAGAGACTTCCCACGCTCTGGAATAGAATCCTAGTTCATCTTAGGCAGAGCCTCTCGCTGACTCTCTTCAAGAGAAATATTGATGAGTGGATGGGAAATCGTAAATTTACCCCTGGGATCACTTCAGTGGCCCTGCTAGACAGAGGCCCAGGAAACTAATTTAAAAGGGAGGCGAAAGCCAACACAATCTGGCTAGGCTTATAAATGCCCTTGGGCAGATAGCCTAGTACCTACCTATGAACCTAAGAATTGGCTAGACATAGTAAGACCTTGCTGAGTCTAATTATTTTGACTGCGAAAAAAACGATTACTAGAGAATGGAAATCAAAGTCTAAACCAACTGTACTAGAAGTAGTGAATATAGTAACGGTGGTAAAACAACTGGGATTGGGATCTTTAGTAAAAGGTAGGAGCAAAGTACACAGAAAAAAATGGGAATTGTGAGAACAGTACATGCAGAGGAGGAACGAGGTTTAAAAGAAGGCAGGAACTGAATGAGCTATTTAATAAGGTCGGGTGGCATGATGCCAGGGTAATCCTATGGGCTAGGCTTGTAAAGGCTCCAGGGCCATTAGCCTAGTACACACATATGAACCTATAATGTTTGACTCACAATGACTGGATAGATTATAAGTGATGTATGATGTTTGCAACTAAAATTGTTTCAGTATGGTTTGTTTTGCCTGTGTCATACGTGATAATTTATTAAAACTGTTTCATATTTTAAAACAAATATTAGACAACATTGGCCTATTATAACACTGAGTGGGGAGGTAGGTAACGGACTTGGCTTATAACTCCAGTTTGTTTTTAAATCGGATTGTAATTTGAAACAGCTTTTTGTATCAAAGATGCCCACAGATGGAAAAAAAACCTCAATGTACTTGACGTGTTTAAGTGTGGGGCATGCAAACAATTTAGATTTATTGTTACAGGCACTTGTGTGTCTGTAGTAGATAAACCTATGATATTGTCTTGAAGACGTCAGTACAATTGTGCCACTGAGTGGTATATGTAGCAACCTTCTTATCCTGTTGGCGATTTTATATTGGAAAAACTGAGAACGGTCTCAAGGTAAGGATTTATCAGCATATCTTTGCTATTAAAAAACAGGATAAGAGCAATGTCTTATCTATACATGTGGAGATATGCCCTGATTTTAATACGTTTTCTTTTTTGTATACTGGAAAAGGTTGAATGTACCCCTAGAGGTGGGGATTGGACTAATTTGTTACTGGGAAAGGAGTTGTTTTGGTAAATATTTTAAATGCTAACCATCCACCAGGTATTAATGACACTATCCCTTTAGCCTGTATGTGGAAATATAAACAAATAAATATTAAGTAGTTGCATTTGCGTAATGCATCATGTGACTGTACACTATACAAGGAAGTGCGTCTTTCGGCATTTATTCATTCTGAATAAGTCTGTATTCTGAATAGAAGAAAGGGCTCAATCTTGTTAAAGTTTACTGTGGTGGGCAGAATTTGGTTGGTGTTTTATTCGTCTGTAGATTGGCAGTTTTGGGGATCTTGAACTACATGTTGATTTATATTCCTAAGCTTTGGTAATCTACTTAAATAGCTTAAACTGCAACAGTGACTTCTGTGTTGAACATAGTACAGTTGTGTCAGTAAACTTACCATAACTGTAGATGTTCTAATTGATCACAGTTGTAGTTCATAAGTTTATCTGGGAATACTAGGCAAACTGTCTTTTAGGACCTTTGTAACCTACCCAAGCAACCTGAGATTAGAATCAAACCCTGTGTTTACATGGTGAAGACCTTATCAATTTTGCCAAACCCATCCAGATCCATTAGCCATCCACCACTCCTACCCCACCCCAATTTTTTTTTTTTTGTATTGACAGGGTCTGGGTATATCTACCCTTATGTATGTGCATTACATTGGTTTCTGTGTGATTGTTTCTTTCCTTTTCAGAGTCGTGGCCTCGCCTCTTGGTGCAAGAAAGCTGTGAAGCTTTTGGTACACAAACTGCCTTTTTATATGCCTCTTCTTAAGCCATTAATAGGTTGGGTAAGTGGAAGGTACCGTAAAGCTTTGAAAGCTAGTCATTGGTCATTTCTTCGGCAAGGATTTAACCCAAATAGCTTAGGCTACTGCCACACTGACCTATCAGAACATCTACTGTTATGGTAAGCTTATTTTCAAAACTGTACTATTCTGAAGTACTTTTAACACCTCTGGTATTAAGAAGGTGAGATCAAACATCAAACAGGGTATGTTTATTTGGCTTCTGTTAGAAAAAATGGTAGGCTGGATTTAAACATAGATATGGGATGGTATAGTAATAAGTGGGATGCATTTGTTATACAAAGTGGCGGGCTTGGGCAGAAGAATTTTAGTTTACAAATGTTATTGTATTTTGTATCCGTGAACATTTAATTACACGTTTGTCTTAACAGGGGTTGTACCGCTGAGGTAGTTTCTGAAGAGAATAATTTACAACACATTTTAGAAGCACTTAGAAAAGTGGATGCAGACATCAAAAAAGTCAGGGAAGAGGTAAGTTGTTGGATTTTAGAACTTCAAGAGGATATATATCTTTTTCTTTTAAAAATATTTATATGATTCGTGGCTGAGCTGTGGTTAACTGGTCTTTCATAGGACTAAGCTACATTTGGATTTGTAAAATTAATTTTAAATAAGCACTGCAAAAAGTACAACCCACAACCATTTTCAGATAGTAGCAAACAGAAGTTAAGCAATCACAGATAGGACTAGAGACCCAGAATGGAGAAAGCAACTACAGTGCTAACTTGCACAAATCTAGAGTTATGGTCAGAGCAAAGGCCGAGTACTCCTAGGAGGAAAATGTTTTCTTTTAATGGGTACCAACTCTATAGCCATCCTGGATGGGCTACTCCAGTATAAAAAAGTCTGGGGTCCAGAAAGTGCTGTCCAAAACAGTGATGCCCTATTAGGTGATTTGGCTGAAGTATTTAGTAATTACAGTCTGATGAATTCTTTGTATACCGTAACAAGCATTCACTAATGGACCGCTAATGGACTAGAACTCGAGTTAACTGGCTTTATGTTCTATCAGTCAGATACCATCAGAGGTGTAACTGTTCCAAATCAGATGTCAAGAGCTGCCAACATTTTCTTGGCAAGATATTACCTTGGCTTTGTGGCATGTTTTTATTGGTACAGAATAGGCTTGTCCTAATTTCTGAGTATTAAAGTTTTCCAGTAGAAGCACCTGGTCGCTCAGACATTTTAGCCAGTTGTACCAGTGGTTAGTGAGTGGAACCCATTGGATCAGGTAATAGACCACTCTTTCAGATTTTCAAGTTTGTAAAGTTTGTTTTAATACAAATATGGAAGTTTGCCACGAACAACTGATGTGAATTTGGATGAATGGGATAGTGGAAAGGCTTATCCGCAATGTTAGAAAATATGTGAGTGTCCAGAAGGTGTACAATGAAAGCAACAAGCATTCATGGTACTAAGGGGACACAGGAGTGTGCTGCACCTCATACAGTAGGTGGTAGCTCAACAAGCCTGATGTTTAGGTGCACACGTGAGAATAAGATTCCATCAGTTGTGCAAACCAAGGTGATGCTTAATGAGGGTTATGAAGTGAGAGACTGTCTCCAGCAAAGTGAAATGAAAGACTAAGCTAGTCATACAACAGACAAATACATTTGGTCAGAGCACACTTTGCTGAAGCAGACTGTGGAAGGGAATCATTTTTATTATTATTTCCAGGAGAGGCAGTGGTCAGCTTATGACTGCACTAGTTGTAGATTTAATGTTGTATTGTTTGCAACTTATAAAAATATAAGCATAAAAATATCCATAGTCTTTTTTTTATCCAGTCAATCAAATTAAGTACATTTTTGTGTTGTTCCCCCTCTTCCTTGCAATTAATAGCATGTCTTTATTTAGTTATTTATTTATTTATTTATTTATTTATTTATTTATTTTGAGGATGGCTTCATTCAGAATTCCTTGTTTCCCTCATCTAGGTTTCAAGGAAAAGGCTCTTGCCTACATATCTCTGTTGCATGTGAAATAGCACGGGAACAGTGGCCTTGAGTTGGTACTGTTGACTTTGAGTAAATGTAAACTTGCAATAGTTTTTACTTTAATAGAACGGGCAAATTTCTTGTAAAACATCTTTAAACACCACTGGTCACTCGAATGGGCTAAAAAATGCATTGTTATTTAATTTCAATAAAACAAACAAGTGCCTTTGGTTATGATTTCCAGGTTTGAAACCGTGCTTAGTTACATCAGAACCTAAGGAATTTTGTCATTTAAAGCCAACCAGTCAACTGGATTAAATACGTAAATTAATTTGTTTTCTTTTGACAGGGTTAGTCCCATTAAGATTAGTGGCCTCTTTTCAGGAAAGACCCCAGGTGGTATTTATTCTACTGGGGGAAAATTCTACAGGGCTTCGGGGAACTTCCACTACTCTTTTTCAGTAGGTGCTGTGGGATCTTTTACATCCACTTGAGCTACCACCAACTCAAGCAGATGGGAACCTCTGTTTAACTGTTTAACATCTCATCCAAAGGATGAAAACTTTAACATTTGTTAATAAATATTCTTTTGAAAAACATTAGATGTTGTAATAGGGTATTATATCAAATATTACATCAATTGAAACAAATAAGTATCACATCAATTACAATATTTTGAGGAAAATTCCTTTTATTTTATGTTGAGGTTTTATATCCGTTCTTGCAGGTAGGTGTCATTGAACTTACCTGGTTAGTGGCATGTCCTGAGACTCTTAAATTACCAATGCATCCTTCAACTCAAATGATAATTATAACAAGAATATTCAGCCTTGGCAAAGTAATTTTTTTTCACCATTTCTTTTCTAGCCTGAAATGTCCATGACTATATATATACTTATTGTGCACAGTGTCAAATGCAGCCTTCTCTGTAATCTTTCTGTCACCACTGTAGCCCATATTGTATATTTCCAAATTTTAGCAATACTTATGTATTGGCAAATATAGGCAACCTGACTTCTTCATTAAAGTAACAGAGCAACCCTTTCATCCGTTTTAAAATCAGATTCTAAATGATGATCAAACATAATCATATGTAGCTATGTCTAAGCATCTGTTTCTCTGACAGACCATGACTACAGGCTTTAATATCCACACTGCTGCCATCAATAGTTAATGGGCAGTGTAACCATTCATGGGGGCGGGGGTCGACTGTCACAAGGGTTGCCTTTTAATATGCAAAGGGCAATTGGCATTAAAGGTGTATGACAGATGTGAACTTCTGTCTAGTTAACACCAAACTAATTTTTGAATTTTGCAGCTACAATTGGAGTTATAAAAATCACTGGCTCCCCCAGGATTTCATCCAACTTAGACTGAGCCCAGTATGATCATACCAATAGTAATTAAAGCTTAAAACTTAAATAAGGAAAAATGGGCTTCAGTTTGAAAGTTGAAGTGAAATTAAAAAAAAAAAAAACATACAAAACTGTTGAAGTCACTTTGTAAACTACAGGAAAAAAACTTTATTAAAGTAATTTTGTTCCTTAGAGGATTTAGGTATGCAACTTCATCAGACTAGTTATGATGGCAATAAAAATAGAAGCTGAAGGCATGGAAGTGAAGGATTTAGTGTAGAAAGTCTAACATGGATTATGTCACAGCATGATGGAACAATGAGTCCCCCAAGTAAGGAGAAACAGGAGGAGCAGAAGAGACAGCTGAAGCAGAAATATGGACATGGGGATAAAAGATTTTAATATGGTGCAGTAGGAGAAAACAAAACTAATTAATACAAAAAAGAAGTACCAAAGATATTTGAAGAGAAATAAAGGCAAAGGCATCTAGATATGGAAAATTTTCATGATACAAAAAAAGAAAGAAAGCAAAAGGGAATGTATGATTAGTAATGGAGAAGTTAAAGAAATAGAAACTGAAGTTATGGATTGCCTGAGAAGTGAAGGATTTGGTGTAGAAAATCTAACTCTGATAACATTACAGCATGATAGAATAATGAATTCCCAAATTTAGGAGAAACCAGTGAAGCAGGAAGCATCTGATCAGTTGCCATATGAAGAAACTTTGGAGCCTTCAATAGAAAACCAGTGCAAAAGTTCAATTGGAGTTGTAAAGGGAGCGAAGTAACAGGAAACTGTGGTAACTCTGATGCAGTCAGTGTTGTGGAGTGATATGCCAGTGAGTTCCCATATGAAGGAGCAATGGATAACACAGGGTTATGCAGAAGAGAATGTGGCACAGGAAGATTTTTCTGGAACATTCTGTAGAATGCCCACAGGAAATGGAGAACAAAGAATGTGCCCTTAGTGTAGAAGAAAGTTCTATAAAGGAAGAATTGCTTGATTTAATAGAGATGGATAGAACTCTTAAGATCAATGAAAGAAATAGCCTGCAGAAAATCAGCAAGACCCAAAATGTTAGGAGTTTGATAAAACAAATGAACAAGTTAATCAAGACTGTTCATAGAAAGTAAATAGGATACATTACTGTGCAGCTGAATTAACAACAGATAAAGTCTTACCACAAAAATACGGGGCAGTAAGGGGAAGGAATGGAGGGGAGAAATCAAATGCCATCATGGACATATCGAATAGAGAAAACTATAAAGCAGTTAAGACAGGAAGTGTCACTGTTAGAAGAGTACAGAAGAGGGGACAGATCAACAAAAATACTCTGAAAGATAGGTGTGAAAAAGCAACTCGTAGCATCAGAACGGACCAGGGTCTATCATACAATATTGCAAATAATAAACTAAAGTTATCGGCACAGGCAGAAAAACTTAGAAGATATACAGATAAATATAAAGCAAAACTACAGAATAAGCAATTTACTGATGACCCAAAAAAGCTATATAGAATGCATGTTGGACTTGATGTTGACCTTTTAGGACGAAGCGGGTTAATGCCAAGAACATTAGCTTTGACATTAACATTGTAAATGCAAAGTTGTTTGCATTTGCTCCCTCCAGTGTCTGTTTCCGTACAGACATCTGCTCTTACCCAGTCGGCAGGTGTTTTTCCATCTGAGCTCATTGTCATCCCACTTTTCCACTGCCAGAGGGACAAAGAGTCTCAAAGCTTCTAGCCAAGTCTCTGTATGACTTCGTGTCCAGGCCATGCTACTTCACCACCCTCAGTCTTGTCATCTTAAAGGGCAGACAGGAAATGCACATGCAAGAGAAAACATATCGACTCACCAGCTACGGTACCCATGCCTGGCATTGAAGATATGGAGAGGCACAGACTCCCCTCTATCTCCCCAGATGTCTCAAAATTTGGGGAATCTTCGCAATGATGATGTATAGGGGTGGAATAGCCTTCTGGTACAGTTTTCTTTCCACTGAAGACTTTACCTAGGTCTCCTGTTAATATTAGTGATGTGCTTATTGAATTGAAAGTATATGTGCAAAAGCTCAATTTGAAGTTGTTTTTAGTGAGCATGGAACCAATAATTATGGTGACAAGGGTTTTATGAGAGAGTACTTTTAACCTGAATTTACATCCCAGCCTCCAGCTATATGAAAAGTTTTGTTAGAAGGATATCAGGAACCTATATAAAACATCTATTGGTTCTTATTCAAACCTTAGTACGGGTTAAGCAGAATTATTAAGAGTTATCAACCTGTAAGGGGGTAAGATTTGTGAAACTAAGGAGGTGGGATTGTGTTAATGGACACTATTGACTATGCAAATAAGATGTTTGATTTGTTAACTAACGTCTCAATATGCTAGGGTGTCCATTAATGAAGTTAATCGGGTGTATTACAAGATTGACATATTTTTACAGGATTTATTTGATCAAAATCTTATTAATAATGAACATTTTTTTTTCATTTCTGAAAGTAGATTACCCAAGTAACACCTGCTATTTTTGGATCCCTAAGATTCACAAGTGCTTAGAAGGCCACTCTATGCACCCAATAGTGACTGCTTCTTGTTCCAAAGCATACATCTTGGCTTATTATGTCGGCAGGACTTTAAAGAACTTTTTCAAGGATTTCCCATATGTCCTAAAAGATTCATAGGATTTTTTGAAAAATATTAGACAAGACTTGTATGATGACCAGTTAATTATGGCTACAGTTGACATAATGGATCTTTTTTCTTGTATTCCCAATGAAATATGGTTAAACTGGTTTATAGAAACTTGCAATGAAATGGGTTTTCTTTCAGAGACATTAACATGCTGAGTGAGTTTATAAAGATAGTCCTGTCTAACAATTAATTATTTTTTGAAGGGGAGTACTTTAAATAAGCTAAGGGAGTGTCCATGGGTGCAGTTTGTGCCCCCCCCCCATATGCCAATATCATACTATGGTATTGGGAACAAAATATGGTGTTTAAGTCCAATTACATGAAATATATGTAGTGATTTTTCTTCGATTTTTGGACAATATATTTATTTTCTGGTAGGGCACAAAAGCACAGTTGGAAGAATTTGTTGCTTTTTTTTGGTTCCATTACTGATTTATAAAAATACTGTATGGAGAGTGTAGATTATTTGGATGCCATCATTGTTAAAGGTGGATCGAGGCAGGCATTCAATTCAAAATTATTTAGGAAACCAACCTGTTTGAACAAAATTTTATATTTTTAACAGCAATCACCCTAGGTTTCAGAAGAGGGGTTTGGTTAAGGGACAAATAGTCAGAATGTCTAGATTAACATCTGAGGACCAGGGCAGTTTCAAAAGGAAATAGAATAGCCAATAACCATGTTTCTTAACCGAGGGTATCCACATCTTTTACTAGAACAATTGAAAACTGAAGTTTTGCAAAAAAGAATCAAAGGATCTTTGTCCCATTGCTAGGTTGTGGGTAGAATAATACTAATATAGGAAACACAGATACCAAGATTGGTGATTTCTGATCATTATAAATTGGGTATGGCTATTAAATACAGCAGCATCAGCAATCAGATTAAGAAAATATTGATAGAAAACTGGAAATGTATTCATTATGAAGATGCCTGTAAAAAGCCATTTGGTTATAAACCAAGATTTATACATACACAAGTTCAGTATAAAAGAGAGGTTAAATTTGGTTTTGTGAGAGCATCGCTTAATAAGCCCAGTAAGGACATGAAAAAATGTGGGACGTGTTCAGTATACATATGCATTTACCAGGGTGCATGTTTGACTCTTGCGTCCATTGATTGTTGTTGTTTGTCTGTTGTTGTTGTTTGTTTTTCGGCTTTTCCCGGTTAGGGGTCGCCACAGCGGAACTCCGGTCCAATAATGATTGGCAGTAGATTTTTCATGAACGCCAAGGTGCCAGCTCGACGTTCAGCCTTCAACAAAGGCATGCCCATTTACTCATGTCTTTCGAACGCCCACCCAACCGCGGGGAGGACATGCAGACTCCACACAGAAGACACTCCCCACACTGCAGCCGAGAATCAAACGGGAGAACCTCTTGCTGTGAGGCAACAACGCTACCGCTGCACCACCACGGATGTATGTTTTTAAAAAGAGACTGCAGTACCGAGGGAGTTGTATACCTAGCTTTTTGTGATTCCTGGCATGCCTGCTACGTAGGCAAAACCGAACTACCACTTAACAGAAGACTTTACAAGCACTACTATGACATCAGTAAGGAGAATGCTAATAATACATTATTTAAGGACAAACAAAATGTGTTTTAACTAATTTTTTTTTTTTTTTTGAGAAAAAATGCTTGTAAATCCCAGGGGTGGTTCCTGGGAATTGAGGCTGGAATACAGAGAGTTAATGTGGCAAATTCAACTAAATGCCCATGTGTTTCCAGGGCTGAGTGATACTGTATGCATTAGTAGTGTGCTGAAATTAAGAGAATCAAAATTGTAAATATACATATATATATATATATATATATATATATATATATACATATATATATATTTTTTTCTTTTATATTTTAATATTCATAAAAATGTTTCAGTGCCATTAACAACATACTGTTTACTGAACTTTATTCTAAATTTGATTTAAGTGTTTTTAACAGTGAGTTTTAAAGTGAAGTTTTTTTTTTAAATGAATAATTGGTAATGGATTAATTGGATTGGCGTACTATTTAAATATGGAAGAAATCAGAGTCATTTCAGTTCTGGTGAAGTCTAGACCAGTATAAGGACGAAAGCACTTAACTTTGTTTTCATGCTCTAATAAAATGCCTTTTTTAAATGTTCCTCGGAAGTCCAATTTATGTTTTTAAGCTGCTCATCTTGGAATTCTCCTAATACTGGGGCAACTAAGCCATCCCTCATTGGGTGTATCTGTAAGCATTCTATTATCCATTAATGTGAGATGCAGTCATTTTTTGTAATCTATCCGTGCCATATGTAGATTCTTACCCTATTTACAACTCTCTGTTATGCAGCAAATAATTATTTGTTCCATATGACTTTATTTTATTATTTTTTATTCTATAGTCCTAATTGGATTTTTTTTTTCTAAATGACTATAAACTCTACATGATGAATTATCTTCATCAATTTCAGCATATAATTTTATATTGTCAGAAGTCAAGCTATTACTTTTTAAGATGGTTTACAGCTTCACTCTTATAGGTTCATAGATACTAGGCTTCGGCCCAAGGGTCTAAGTAAGCCTAGCCAACAAGGTTCCCTGGCTTACGCCACCCAAGAAAGTTATTTTCCTGTGCCCCTGTCGAGCAGAGCCACAGAAGTGATCCCCGGGGTGTATTTCCTATTTCCCATCCATTCATCAAGATTTTTCTTGAAGAGTGCTAATGAGGAACTTTGCTTGACTTAGGTGGGTAGCTTGTTCCAGAGTATGGGAAGTCTCTGGGACAGGAATCTATCCCTCCAGCATGTCCTGTTTTATTGTGGTGACAAGGTGTAAGTCCATAGAGCGTGTAGCTTGGAAGGATTGGCATTTCTTTAGGTATAGCATGTCCAACAGCTCTGGGTTTAACATAGCTTTATATGTTGGGCAGAGATCTCCTCGGAGTAGGCAATTATGCTACAGAGTAAAGCTGGAGTTTTTTTGAGATAGTCAGTGGAGGGCATTTGTTTGAGGCCAGTAATCCTCTTTGTGAGGTACTTCTGTGGCCTTTCCAGCTGCTGCAGATGTCTTGTGAGGTACATTCCAAAAGGGGCGTTGTACTCTATAATGGGCCTAATGAGTGTCGAGTAGAGGAGAACAATGACCACTTTTTCCTGGATGAGAACCCTCTTGTGATGAGGTGTGCCACGTAGAAGGATTTCCCGACTACTGTAGCGATGTCATTATCAAAGGAGAGACTACTTTCCACCTGGGTCCCAAGGTCTGTTATTACACATTCGGCATTAAGTAGACTGCCGCCTATGTGGTAGTTCATGGATACAGAGTTTTTACTAAAGGGGGTGACGGTGCACTTTTTGGCACTGAGCTTGAGGCCATGGCTCTGACACCAGGCAGCTGTCTCAGTGAGGCCCTTCTGTAGGATGTCCACATCATGTGGGGACTCGACTATGGCTCCTAGTTTGCAGTCATCTGCGAACTTCGTTACCCAAAGGCTTTCTGTGTTAGCCTGTACTTCAGAGAAGTAGATACCAAACAGGAGAGGTCCCAGGACTGAACCCTGTGGTACTCCACTTGTCACTGATTTGAAATCAGATTTGGAGTCTGCAAATTTTACAGTGTGGGTTCTGTCAGTGAGCCAGTTGGCAACCCTTCTTGTGTCGTAGGGATTTATACCTAGTTTAGTGAGTTTAGCTATAATTTCAGAATGGGGGATGGTGTCGAAAGCCTTGGTGAGGTCAAGATAGGCTGTGTGAACCACCTCACCCTCATCTACGGCTTTGGTGACTGCCTCAAATAAGTTGATCAGGTTCAGGAGGCATGATCTGCCTTTCACAAACCCGAACTGGGTGGGGCCCAGAGTTTGGAGGTTACCAATGTCTTTGTTCCATGATGATACGTTCCATGACCTTACAGACCAGGCTCGTCAGGCTAATAGGATGATAGTTCCGGGGATCAGTGATGGAGTGGTATAACTGTTGCTGTGCGCCATTTATTGGGCACAAAGCCTGATGTGAGGCTATGATTGAACATGGTGCTTAGGTGGGGAGTCAGTTCGTTCTGAAGTTCATGTAAAACGCAGCCTGGGATGTTGTCCAGTCCCATGGATGCTGTGTTTTTGGCTTTAGAGAGTGCAGCTTTTACCTGCGTAGTTGTGATTACAGGAACTCTGCATTCTTTCTGTATAGATATGGGCCCTTTAGGGGGTAAGAGGGGGGTAAAGTTAGCACTGAACCTAAATCCCAGGATGTTGGCAATATTAGTTGGTTCTATAATTTTCGTGCCGTTGTGCTGTAACTCGGATCAGATCTGGGTGTTGCCGTTGAGATTCTTGACATGGCTATAGAATGCTTTGTGGTTATCCCTAGAATCGATGGCGATTTTGTTTTCGTAGCTAGCTTTGGAGGATCTTATAAGGGATCTCGGCTTCTTACTGATGCTGACCAGGGAGCTCCTCCACTCATAGTATTTTTACTGTCTTTGCAACAGTTTCTTCTTTCTGTTGTAGAGTTTGTTTATGGCAGGGGACCACCATATTGGCTTCCTTTTTTGGAGGATAACATCTTGGTTCTGTTTGGGATAGCACGATCCATGCACTCGTGTAAGTACTTATAGAGTGCATTTGTGTAGGATTCAGCAGTCGTAACTGTATTGTCCATCTGCATGGGTGTTAGAAGTTCACCATTTCTGTCTTAAGAAGCATGAAGTTGGCTTTGGAGAAATTTTTTACTGTAGTTTCCTTAATGGGGGTCGGGGCGGGGTGTTGATATCTAGGGTGATTAGCTTATGGTCTGATCTGACCAACGAGGAGTTGACTTCAGGTGTGGAACACTGGTCACTCATGTTGGTAATGACTAGGTCTAGGATATTGTTGCCCCTGGTGGGAGTGTGGATAAGTTGATCCAGGGCACTGGAATTTATGAATTCCAGAAAGCATTAAGGAGTTTGTACATGAGTAGTTTTCCCAGTTAATGGTGGGGTAGTTGAAATTGCCCATTATTAGGGTGTTTGGTTGAACCCTAACAGAAAAGAATTCTGGGGCATGGTGGGGGATCTGTAGCAAGCTACAATTTGGATTGCAGTTTTGCCTGGAGTTAGTTGCACTTGGATAACCTCAGATGCATTATGCTGAGCAGCTAGCCTGGAGGTGTGGATATCTTTAATGAATATGGACACACCTCCGCCTGTGGTGTTCAGGTCCAGGTTAGATGGGCGAAAGGTCTGGTATGAGTTATAGCCTGGTAATGCAGGGGTGCTGTCTGGAGCCTTGAACCAGGTCTCAGTCACTGCACATATACCGATGTTCTCCATTTTAAGAAGTGCCTCGAGGGAGTGCATTTTGTGATTTAGACTTCTAGCATTGAGTAGCATTACTCTGTTTTTGTTTGCCTGTTCTGTTACGGTGGTGAATTTGTCATTTGAACCTTGCCTAAAAAAGGCACTGTAGGGGCAGCAAGAGCTCAGCCAGTATCCGAAATCCCAGGGGTGACAGGTGCAGGCCATCTCTGGCAAAGCATCGTGGTCTGTCGACTATGTCATCCCAGGCAGACAGATACTGGAGATAAGGAGTAGTATAATTTTTCCTGTTGTTAACCAAGTCAGTGTGTGTTGAGGATGTAAGTAATTATCAGTTAAGGCTAAGTCATTGTGTAAAAATATTTAGTACTTTCAACCAGAAGTAAATTACTGCATCTGGGCGTAGCATTTTCCAGTTAGAAGCTTTCCTTAATTTTTGTTTCAATTTCTGTTTTAGTTCATCCCATTTCATGTCATCTACATTTGAGCTTCTTTTCATACTCTCAACCTCCAGGTTAGAGAATCGGGGACAAAAGATCTTAAAATCAGGGACACCTAATCAACATAATATATGCATATGCAAATTACCACATTAATGGACACTCCCACACACGTTCAGCTACATAAAGACAGGACATCATTTTAGATAAGTTGTAAAGGAGTTCTATATATATATATATATACACAGACTTAGTATGGGATTATTCATATTTTCAGAGAGCCGTATAAAATTCAAATGGAAAAGAAATCCAAATAAATAAAAATAAAAGTAATACACTCCCACCCACTCTCACACTTAAGAAATCTGTTTTTAAAACAAGTGCTAAATCATTTTTCAAAACACAGATAATATGGAAGCAATACAAGACAAATCTCTCAACATGTTAGCACAAGAACTTTGTACAACGCATAAAATAATAAGGTGGACAAAGGCACAAACAGAGAGAGATTTTCAGTATTGCTCCTATAAACTTGTTATAATAACAGGATATGTGTAAGAATATATTTTTTCGAAAGATTCCACAGTCTGAAACTGAAATGTCTTATTTAATGGTTCAGTCTGATTTGCCAGGGAACAACACATTTTGTGAGAACAATCCAAACATATGAGGCAAAAGTCATGGATTATACCTCTCAACCTGTTAGCACAAGAACTCTGCACAAAGGGGGACAAAAGCCCAACCATCAAGGGCAGATTTTAAATATTGCTCCTATAAATTTAGAAAAAGACTAGAATAACAGTATACATGTTAGAATATATTTTCTCAAAAATACAAAGACTGAAACTCAAATGTCTGTCATTATTTAGTAATTTCAGTCAGAGATTTGCCAGAAGATAGCACATTTTATGAAGAACAACCCAAAAATATGAGGCAAATACCTCTCAACCTGTTAGCATAAGAAATCTGGATAAAGCATTAAGTAATGCGGGGGGGGCAAAGGTCCAAACATTTGGGACAGATTTTAAATATTCCTCCTATAAACTTAAAATAATGTTATAATAAGAGGATATGTATTAACATGCATTTCATGAAGAAAATCAAGGTCTAAAACTCAAATGTCTGTCATGACCGGTTAACTTCAGTCAGTGGTTTGCCAAGGACAGATTTTAAATATTGCCTAGACATTTAGAAAAACACTAGACTAGCAGGATATGTGTTAAGACCTGCATATCTTACATAAAATGCATTTAACTCAAGGGTTAGCCATTTGTCAGAAAACGTTAACTTACCAGTCACAAGAAGGTTAGCACAGAAGAAAGAATTAAAATAAAAATCCAAAACTCGAGTCCAGAAGAATGGCGGCAAAACCCAGACCTAATGTGCACAAATGCTCCAGCAACTCGGCATGATACAGCTCACTTCCAAAAGGAGAAAAATGGTCCACATTCCCTTGAGTAGGCGATTCAGCAATTATGAAATCAGTGTCCCAAGTTCTTCATTTTTCTTCTTTTTATTCGTTATACCTGGTAGCGTCAAGCTTTGCAAAGTCCTCACCACGACGGCAAGACGATAAGTTCATTCACTGAATAACCATTCTTCAAAACTAAGGCTCCTCTATTTGTAATGATTATATGCGTACTAGAGGACCTAATTGAAGACCAAAACACATCAGGTCCGTATTTCCACATGTAAGCAACAGGAAGTTAAGAAATGGCAAAACTGGCAAGCAGCATGCAAATGAGATGCAGTAAAGTGATGCTCTGATTGGCTAAGATACCTACAGCCAGAACAGAGGTCGCTTTACTGCAAAACTTGGGGGAAACAAGCACCCAAATCAGGCAATCATGGGATTAAGCTTATTTAAGCTTAAAAACGGGTGGTCCAGTGAAATTCGGGATGATTGAGAGCTGTGCTTCTTACTGTTTCCTTTATTGCTTCTAATCTATTTAGCACCTTTGTTATTTTAAACAGGGCCTTCATAAATAGTTCTCCAAAACATACCTATTTCCTCTTCCTTTGCTGTTGTTTCTATTCCTTTTGCTTTATTTCCCAACTCTCTATAAAACCTCTGGATCATTATTGAATTTCTTATTTTGTACTTTTCTTTAATATTTATTTACATATCTTCAAAGTTTTTCATGCTTGTTCTGATGTTTTTAGTTTATTAGTGGAACTGGTGTATGATAAATCCTGATCTGTTATGATATTGTACATTGTTTTTAACTTGTCAGTCTTTCTACATATTTTTCATTATCTGTTCCCTTTTCTGTGTCCTTCCAACAGTGATAATTGTTGTCTTAGTTGCTTTATAGTTTTTTTTCTGTGATGCTTCCATGATGGCATTCATAGGTTCATAGGTTCATACTAGGCTATCTGCCCTAGGGCATTTATAAGCCTAGCCAGAGTGTGTATGGCTTTCGCCACCCATATTAAATTAATTTTGCTATGCCCTTTTTCAAGGTTAGTATACTGTGCCTCTGTCTAACAGTGACACAGAAGTGATACCCGGGGTAAACCTACGATCTCCCATCCACTCATCAAGATTCCTCTTGAAGAGAGTCAATGAGGGACTCTGCCTAACCTGGACTGGGATTTTATTCCAGAGTGAAGGGAGCCTCTGGGTTATGAATCTGTCCCTCCAGCATGTCCTATTTATTTCAGTGCTGAGGTTCAAGTCCCTCGAGCATGTAGCTCAATGGGATTTGGATTTTCTGAGGTGCAGCATGTCCATTAATTCCGGGTTGGACATGGCTTTATACGTCAGGCACAGATCGCCTCTGAGCAGGCGGTATGCCACTGACTAGAGCTGGAGTTTCTTTAACCGGGCAGCATACGGCATCTGTTTGAGCCCCTTGATCCTCTTGGTGAGGTACTTTTGGGGTCTTTCCAGTTGCTGCAGGTGTCTGGTAAGGTACATCCCAAAAGGGGCATTGTACTCAATTATGGGCCTGATGAGGGATGAGTAAAGAGGCACGATGACCTCCCCTGATCTAGATGTGAATCCCTTTATGATTAGGTGGGCTATATAAAATGTTTTTCTAACCACTTTGGCCACGTGGTTGTCAAATGAGAGATTGTTATCAACTTGGGTCCCCAGGTCCCTAATTACTTCTTCTGTACTTAATGGATTACCACCTATGTGGTAATTTGTGGGCACTTTGTTTTTGCCAAAGGGGATGACTATACACTTTTTGGCATTTAGCTTGAGGCCATGGCTCTGGCACCAGTTGTCTGTTTCTATGAGGCCCTTTTGGAGGATGCTTGTGTCGGCTGGAGAGTCGATTATGGCGCCCAGTTTGCAGTCATCTGCGAACTTGGTCAGCCACAGTCCTTCCATGTTGGCCTGTACCTCCGAGAAATATATACCGAACGAGAGGTCCCAGGACTGAGCCTTGTAGGACGCCACTTGTAACTGGTTTGGAGTCTGACATGGCTCCAGCTATTCTAACCATGTGGGTTCTGTCCTTGAGCCAGTTTACAACCCATCTAGTGACATAGGGGTTTATATTTAAGCTGGTGAGCTTATCTATAATGCCCGAGTGGGGTATTGTATCAAAGACTTTTGCGAGGTCCAGGTAGGCTGTGTGGACCACCTTCCCCTTGTCAATGGCCTTGGTGACTGTTTCAAAGAAATCAACCAGGTTCAAGAGGCAGGATCTGCCCTTAACAAAGCCGAACTGGGTAGGATCCAGTGTCTGCAGGTCCCCAATATCTTTATAAGGTGCATGATGATCCTTTCCATAGCTTTGCAGACCAAGCTAGTGAGACTTATGGGGCGATAGTTTCCAGGATCCGTTGAGGCACCACCTTTGTGGAGAGGGACCACTGTTGCTGTACGCCACTCTTTGGGTAAATATCCTGTAGTAAGGCTGAGATTGAACAGTAGTTTTAGGTTTGGGTTTAGCTCTTCTTGGAGTTCATGTAGGACGCAGCCCGGGACACCGTCTGGTCCCATTGATGCTGTGCTTCTTGCTTTGGAGAGGGCAGCTCTTACCTGAGCATCTGAGATGTCAGGGGGGCAACACTCTGCTGGGATAGATATTAGCCCTTTGGTGGGGAGGGGAGAAGTTTGCGCTGAACCTGTCAGCTAGGATGTTGGCAATGTCTGTGGGTTCGGTGTATTTTTTGTCATTTTGGACTAATTCTGAGCATATCTGGGAATTCCCACCCAGGTTCCTAACATAACTAAAGAAAGCCTTGTGATTATCCTTAGTGTCCTGTGCAATTTTTCTCTCGAAGCTGGCCTTAGACGATTTTATGAGTGCCCGTAGTTTTTTGCTAATACTGATCAGAGATGCCTTCCCTTTTTGGGATTTTGCTCTATCATGTAGTAGCTTCCTCCTTCTATTGTGTAGTTTGTCTATGGCTGGGGTCCACCAGACAGGACATCTGCCTTTGGAGGATTGGGTCTTGGTTTTATTTGGGATTGCATGATCCATGCATTCCTGAAGGTGTTCATAGAATGCATTTATAAAGGATTTTGCGGTCTGGGCCGTATTATCCACAGACCGGGGGCTTTGAAAGATTCCACCTTGGTTTTGAGGAGTGTGAAATTTGCTTTAGAGAAGTTTTTCACTGTGGTTTTCTGGGCATGGGGTGGGGTCGGGATGTGAATATCCAGTGAGATTAGTTTATGGTCTGATCTTACCAGTGAGGGATACACTTCTGGTCTGGAGCATAGAGTCCCCATGTTGGTGATGATCAGGTCCAGTATGTTTTCCCCTCTTGTGGGAGTGGTAACAAGTTGTTCCATAGCATTTGAGTTTATAAATTCTAGGAACCTTTGGGCTAGGGTGTTGGAGCTAGAGTAATGCTCCCAGTCTATGGTTGGGTAGTTGAAGTCACCCAATATAATGGTGTTTGGAGAGACCTTCATATTTTCCAGTGTTCTCAGGAAGGCCGAGTGGGGTTCCTGGGTTTGGGAGGGTGGTCTGTAGCAGGCTATAAACTGGAAGGCAGTTTTACCCACTGTTAGTTGCACATGGATAGTCTCTGATGCTTCGTGCTGTGCCACCAACCTGGAGGTGTGGGTATCTTTGATGAATATTGATACTCCCCCTCCTTTTGTGGTTCGGTCCAAGTTTTGGGGCCGAAAAGCATGGTATGAGGTATAACCTGGTAGTGCTGGGGAGCTCTCGAGCGCCTTGAACCAGGTTTCTGTTACTGCACAGATATCGATGTTCTCCATGCTAAGGAGAGTTTCGAGTGCGTGCATCTTGAGGTTTAGACTTCTGGCATTGAGTAGCATTACTCTTAGTTTCTTATCCCTTGTGATACCTATGGAGGTGGGTTTGTCTTTTGAGCCTTGCCTAAAAAAGGCACTATGGGGGTAGCAAGAGCCTTTGCCAGTATCCGAAAGCCCAGGGGTGACAGGTGCAAGCCGTCCCTAGCGAAGCATCGTGGCTTGTCGAGCATTTCTTCCTAGGCTGACAGGCATTGGATCCCCTTTGAATGACACCAATACTTAAGCCAGTTGTTGAAATTGATAATCTTGTCTTCATACTGTGGCATCATTCTTGGTGAGGGTAAGATGCTACTCAAGGTCAGGGTCATACCGGCCTGGGCTACATGCTCAGAGAGCTCCTCTATGTCTCTTTTCATGTAGTACAGGGAGGTATGTCTCAGTTCATTCACACCAGCATGGACAATGACTGAGTCATATTTGTACTTGCCTTGGAGTGACCTGAGTGCTTGTGTTATGTGGCGGATCCTAGCGCCCAACAGGCAGCTCACCGTGACCTTCTCCTTGTTCAGCCTGGTGAGTGGGACGTCAGTGTGCCTGATGATAGAGTCACCTATTACAAGTGTATCAGGTGTGTTGTTTAGCCTTAAGGGCTGTGACTGTTCGGCACACTGGCTTTGTGAGCTATGTGTTGCACGTGTTTTGTTTTGGGGTAGCGGTTGCTTGGGTGTCTGCTTTGGAGGTCTCTGCTGCTTAGGCAGATTTTTATTTCCAAGTATGTTTTTGTGTGTTTATGTGTTTGGTTTGCTGCCGTGGTAGGTCTATGTGAGACTGGAATTGTAGTGAGTGTGGTTTCCTTCTCCTCCTGACTGGTTACACCTGTACTGAGTTGAGAGAGCTTAGCCTCCAGTTTGGCTATATGGTTGCATCTCTCACATGTGTTGGAATTTGTTGGGAGGAGGAGAGGGTTGTCTGTGTACATGAGGCAGTTATAACATTGCCTCAAGATTCCCAGATTCACCAGCTGGACTGGAGAGGAGATTGACAACTGACCTTTGGACATGCTAGAATAGTATTGGGAATTTCTTTATAATTGAAAAAAATGGCCAGTGGGGAAAAAGGTACTCCAGGGGGAGTTTGTGAGGGTGTAGTGCTTTTAATTTTTTAGTGCTGACTTATATAATTGCTTTAGTGAGCAAGTGCCAGGTAACTTAAATGCAAAAATGACAAACAGTAACTTTCTTTCAAGTGAAACAAGGAAATAAGTACAGTAAGCAATGCATATATCACTAGGGATCCACAGAAGCGCTGAAAAGCCGCGTTTTAGGTGGAATTAGCTTTTCATACAAGCATACAAACAAAACTAGATTCAGCAGGCCTGGATCTAGTCTATGCTACAGCAAACAAGGTGTACCAATTACAGTAAGAAATAGTTCAAATATGCAGGCACTATAAGCCTTTAACCAGAAATTCCCAGCTCAGAAGGGCAGAGTCCAGCCTCTTCTCCCACAAGAGTGCAGACCATGAACCTTCTTAATGTAAAATAACTGGCCTGAAGCCCTGGTGCTTAAACCAGAACTAATACACTTTTAGAATAACAGACACTGAGCCCTCAATCAGCAGTTCCCAACTTAGAAGGATGTAAGCTACCTGTCCTGCCACCACAGTACAGCCCACAGACCTTCCTAATGTAAAACAACTGGTCTAAAGCCCAAGTGCTTAAACTAAAAGGCTCAGAATAAGTTACACCAAGCAGTAATAAATACAATTAAGTACTTTTAAGATGATGCAAAAGCAAAATAAAGTAGGAAAAAACACAAATACAGTAAAAGCAGAATTTTTTTTTTTTTTTTTTTTTTTAGTGGAAAGAGAGAAAGGAGTAGCCGAAACTAAGCTGATTGGCCTTCTCAAATGTTCTCCCCGTACTGGGTAGAATGAGGTAATGACATCAGACTGGGAGGAGGGTCCCAGATCAAATTTACACTAGGGGCGGGCAACTGCAAAGCCACCAACTATAAAAACACTATAACAGCAGGGAGGGAGGCTGGGAAACAAACTGCAGAAATGTTTCACAGCTGAAAAGCAGCAGTGAGCCTTTAAATGAAAATTTTAAACAGCTAAAGGAGCCTCTAGAAAAAAAAGAGTTTACTGTAACTAGTTATCAGAAACAAACAACCCAAAAGATGCTCAATAAAGGTGGACAATTTCCAGTTAATACCTCACACACAGTGAAACTAGCTAGAAAAATACACAGTACACAAAGTGCTATAAATAACAAAGAAATAAAGAACAAAATAAGCAAAAAACAGGATACTTAATGTTATATATTATAGCTCCGAGTTTCCTCAGTGTCCTTCCTTCGATCAGTTCACTGTGAAATGGCAGAGCATTCACAACTGAACTTCTTAGGTAACAGAAAGTTGAAACCTGAGACAGCTTTTAAGAAAGAAATCTCAAAAGAACCAATGAGGTGCTTAGTCTAAGCTGTAGTCCAGGTGACCTCAGTCAGCCAATGACCTCAAACAATTCTCTCTCACAGAAATGCCTGATGGCTTTGGCCAAACCAATGTCTCTGAATATGTGCTCAGACACACAGCCTCCACAAACACTAGGCCCAAATACAAGCCTGAATATAGAAATGCTACAAATATCCCCACTACTTGGAACAAACTGCAGAAATGTTTCTCACAGCTAAAAAGCAGCAGTGAGCCTTTAAATGAAAGTTTTAAACAGCTAAAGGAGCCTCCAGAAAAAAAGAGTTTACAGTAACCAGTTATCAGAAACAAACAACCCAACAGATGCTTAATAAAGGTGGACAATTTCCAGTTAATACCTCATACACAGTGAAACTAGCTAGAAAAATACACAGTACACAAAGTGCTATAAATAACAAAGAAATAAAGAACAAAATAAACAAGCATTCTGCTAGTTCCCTTCTTTTCCCTTGTTACGCTACATTTTTTGGTAACACTTGATCCATTATTAGTTTAGCTGCAGAGTACTATGTCCTAATTATTTCTCTTCTCATATGAATTTCACTTAATATTCCTGATTACTGTGCTCATCTTTTTAAGTCCTCCAACATTTTGGGTCTTATTTATTTTCATAAAAGTTTCTTTCCTGTATCTTAATATGTCTGTCTGTCTGTATTAAATCAAGCGGATCTTCTCTTAGATTATTTTCTCCTGAACTAAGAGCATCTTTTTTGCTCTCTGTTTTCCTCTTGAGTCTTCTAAAGAAGGTTCCAGAACATCATCCTTTGACAAATGCATCCTGCTTCATCTGTTGCTCCTACATTTCAGGACTGATTGGTCCATCATGCAGAAACATTACCCCTGTCAGGATTGCCAGTGTTCCCTGCCACCTTCCCTAGCTGTGCAACTTCAACTGATCTTTCATACAGGTCTGTTGTACAAGGTTCCAGAAGTTCATACTGTGGTAAATCCTCTTCAGGTACATCCTGCTGCTCCTTCTTCGGGAACTAGTTGTTCTGTCATATTGTGAAACTGCCTGTGATGGATTGTCCACACTAAACCCTTTACTTCACAGATAGTCCTTCACTTTGATTTCTGTTTTAACTTCTGCCTCACTGAACTTCTTTTCTACATTCTCCTTTTGTGATCTTATTTTTGTATTCTGTAATTTTCCATATCCAGGTAGCTTTGCCTGTATTTCTCTTCAGATTTCTTTGGAGCTGAATTTTTTGTATTAATTTCTTTCTCCTTTGCATGTATATTGAGCAATATCAGATCCCTTTTTCTTTCCCATGTCCATATTTATTTTTTATACTTTTCAAAATCTCTGGTTTTTGTTCTTTATACTTTATCACTTCCTGTGGTGCCTTTTTTCCAGGGAGCCCAAAGTTTGTCTGCATATTAATTTTTGTTGATCTGTTGTAAGGAACATACTTTTTTGCATATATTTTTCTTTCCTCTATTTTTTTGCTTACTATTACTGAGTATCCCCTGTCTGGAAATGCTGGGCATTTTGTCTAATAGTAACAATACATAATTTCTTCTTTATCCTCAACAGTCCACTTTCTCACCTCTCTGCCTCTTTCTTGGCCTGTAAGTTTGTGTTTTTGTGTACTACTTTTTCCTACTACCACAGGGGATGTCACGTGGCCTAACCCTGTAGTAGGAAAGTTTCTATGTCCTGTGGATTCTACACAGCCTTTTTTCCCAGCCGTGATACAAACTTTATACACTAGGAGTGGGCGTTTTTATATCCTTGGACCTGTGCACACAGTCTTCCTTGACCTACCTTTCTCCATAATATATAAAGTACAGTCTATGTATTAGTATAGTCTTGGTGAGATTTTGTGAAAACCAGTTCCATCACTTGAAGGCACTCACCAAGACTTGAGGAAGAATTCAGTTCCAGCAATACTTCTCCTTTTCATGCTGATTTCTGCTCACCATTCGGATCCAAATTGAGAGCTGGCTGATGAAAAGCAACAGTCACTCGACAAGGTGCCAAAGGGATGATAAAAAAAAAAAAAAAAAATAACTACATGCCCAGTTGTTGGCAGCTATCTCATCAATATTGAATCTCACTATGAGAGTGGCTTACAACAATGCTGAGAGACACGTCTGAGTGTCAGATGCCAGCATTGCAGTACATGGGTACACCTGGCCCTGGCTTAGTGATCTTGCTGAGAACACTAAGGTGACCTTTTTAATTTCCCCTTTTCAGGGCACCACATTTTTCAAACAGCGTAGGACCACTGTCATGCTGTTAACCCCATTATGGCCTTGACAATTCTGGTTCCCCTTTTTAATGCCAGAATTGTCAATTTATGTCTAATTGTCATTCAGCTTTATTATACTTTCACACTTAATTGTATTCCTTTGAAACTCTCTGCTGTTGTATGTTGCCTATGGCCCAGGTCGTTGCTGAAAAGGGTCCTTGGACCAGCCCACCTATGTGGTTAACAAATAAAAAAGAAAACAAAGGTTCTTCAGGACCTTACTTTGTCATACCTCGGGCAAGTCCCTTCCATATGTTCACTCCATACATCTAACGGCATATTTTCTCCAATTGCAGTAATGGTCAGAGATCCTGCCTTACCCACCCAGTGTAGTCCAGATTCTCACATCTGCAGATAAGCCCAGTACCGTACCTGTTACCTATAAGTGCAAACTAACATGTTTTATCGTTTAGTCTTGTCTGGGAAATAGGACAAATATACTGCTCTTGTTCCTTAATATTTATCACAATTTTACAGACTCTTCTATAAACGTTCACTTGGCAGCTGTATCTGTTTAGAAAAGTTTGGTGTTAGGCCTAGTCAGTCTCCCTCAGTACCTGGTGATTCACAAAATAGTGTGTCTGTGCATAAAAAAAACCACACTTTTAGAATAACAGACACTGAGCCCTCAGTCAGCAGTTCCCAACTTAGAAGGATGTAAGCTACCTGTCCTGCCACCACAGTACAGCCCACAGACCTTCCTAATGTAAAACAACTGGTCTAAAGCCCAAGTGCTTAAACTAAAAGGCTCAGAATAAGTTACACCAAGCAGTAATAAATACAATTGAGTACTTTTAAGATGACGCAAAAGCAAAATAAAGTAGGAAAAAACACAAATACAGTAAAAGCAGAATTTTTTTATTTTATTTTTTTTTTTTTTTTTTTTAGTGGAAAGAGAGAAAGGAGTAGCCGAAACTAAGCTGATTGGCCTTCTCAAATGTTCTCCCTGTACTGGGTAGAATGAGGTAATGACATCAGACTGGGAGGAGGGTCCCAGATCAAATTTACACTAGGGGCGGGCAACTGCGAAGCCACCAACTATAAAAACACTATAACAGCAGGGAGGGAGGCTGGGAAACAAACTGCAGAAATGTTTCACAGCTGAAAAGCAGCAGTGAGCCTTTAAATGAAAATTTTAAACAGCTAAAGGAGCCTCTAGAAAAAGAGTTTACTGTAACCAGTTATCAGAAACAAACAACCCAACAGATGCTTAATAAAAGTGGACAATTTCCAGTTAATTCCTCACATGAGTGAAACTAGCTAGAAAAATACACAGTACACAAAGTGCTATAAATAACAAAGAAATAAAGAACAAAATAAACAAAAAACAGGATACTTAATGTTATATATTATAGCTCAGGTTTCCTCAGTGTCCTTCCTTTGATCAGTTCACTGTGAAATAGCAGAGCATTCACAACTGAACTTCTTAGGTAACAGAAAGTTGAAACCTGAGACAGCTTTTAAGAAAGAAATCTCAAAAAGAACCAATTAGGAGCTTAGTCTAAGCTGTAGTCCAGGTGACCTCAGTCGGCCAATGACCTCAAACAATTCTCTCTCACAGAAATGCCTGATGGCTTTGGCCAAACCAATGTCTCTGAATATGTGCTCAGACACACAGCCTCCACAAACACTAGGCCCAAATACAAGCCTGAATATGGAAATGCTACAAATATCGCACTACTTAGAACAAACTGCAGAAATGTTTCTCACAGCTAAAAAGCAGCAGTGAGCCTTTAAATGAAAGTTTTAAACAGCTAAAGGAGCCTCCAGAAAAAAAGAGTTTACAGTAACCAGTTATCAGAAACAAACAACCCAACAGATGCTTAATAAAGGTGGACAATTTCCAGTTAATACCTCATACACAGTGAAACTAGCTAGAAAAATACACAGTACACAAAGTGCTATAAATAACAAAGAAATAAAGAACAAAATAAACAAGCATTGTGCTAGTTCCCTTCTTTTCCCTTGTTACGCTACATTTTTTGGTAACACTTGATCCATTATTAGTTTAGCTGCAGAGTACTATGTCCTAATTATTTCTCTTCTCATATGAATTTCTCTTAATATTCCTGATTACTGTGATCATCTTTTTAAGTCCTCCAACATTTTGGGTCTTATTTATTTTCATAAAAGTTTCTTTCCTGTATCTTAATATGTCTGTCTGTATTAAATCAAGCGGATCTTCTCTTAGATTATTTTCTCCTGAACTAAGAGCATCTTTTTTGCTCTCTGTTTTCCTCTTGAGTCTTCTTCATAGGTTTAGGTTCATAGGTTCATACTAGGCTATCTGCCCGAGGGCATTTACAAGCCTAGCCCATAGTTTTGTGGCTTACGCCACCCCTTTAGTATGGGGAACTATACCCATTATTTTGCTGTGCCTCTGTTGAGCAGTGACACTGAGGTAATCCTGGGGTATATCTGCGATCTCCCATCCATTGGTCAAGATTTCTCTTGAACAAGGCCAGCGAGGTGCTCTGCCTCACATATACCGGGATTTTATTCCACAGCATAGGGAGTCTTTGGGTGATGAATCTATCCCTCCAGCACGTCCTATTAATAGCCGTGTCGAGGTTTAAGTCTCCCGCCCTTGTGGCTCTGACGGATCTAGATTTTTGAGGTGAAGCATATTCATCAAATCTGGGTTTGACATGGCCTTGTATGTTAGGCAAAGGTCACCTCTGAGCAGCGGTGGCGACTGAATAGAGCTGGAGTTCTTTCAGTCGGGCAGCATAGGACAGATGTTTGAGACCCTTTATCCTTTTGGTGAGGAACTTTGTGGCCTCTCCAGCTGCTGCAAGTGTCGGGTCAGATACATTCCGAATGGGGCATTGTACTCAATCATTGGTCTGATGAGTGATGAGTATAGGGAGACTATGACCTCCCTTGATCTAGATGAGAATCCCTTCATGATAAGGTGGGCAATGTAGAAGGTCTTCCTAACTACTTTAGCTACATGGGTGTCGAATGACAGACTACTATCAACCTGGGTCCCCAGGTCCTTGATAACTTCTTCTGTGCTCAGTGGATTGCCACCAATTTGGTAGCTAGAGGTAACCTTGTTTTTCTCGAAGGGAATGACTATGCATTTTTTGGCATTTAACTTTAGGCCATGGCTCTGGCACCAGTTATCCGTTTCTGTGAGACCCTTCTGAAGGATATCTGTGTCAGATGTGTTTTCTACTATGGCGCCCAGTTTGCAGTCATCTGCAAACTTTGTCAGCCATAACCCTCCTGTGTTTGCTTGTACTTCGGAAAAGTAGATGCCAAACAAGAGTGGGCCCAGGACTGAGCCCTGTGGTACACCACTTGTGACAGGCTTTGAGTCTGACATGGCGCCAGCAACTCTGACCCTGTGGGTTCTGTCACTCAGCCAGTTTGCAACCCATCTTGTGATGTATGGGTTAACATTTAAGCTGATGAGTTTTTCAATGATACCCGAGTGGGGTATTGTATCAAGGCCTTCACCAGATCGAGGTAGGCTGTATGGACTGCCTTTCCCTCATCAATGGCTTTGGTGACTGTTTGAAAAAGTCAACCAAGTTTAGAAGGCATGATCTGCCTTTGACAAAGCCAAACTGGGATGGATCCAAAGTCTGCAAATTCCCTATGTCTTTATTTATGAGGTCCATTATGATCCTCTCCATGGCTTTGCAGATAAGGCTTGTCAAGCTAATGGGCGGTAATTTCCAGGGTCGGTGGAGGCACCGCCTTTGTGAAGTGGGACCACAGTTGCAGTGCGCCACTCCTGGAGTGCGTATCCAGAGGTAAGACTATGATTAAACAGCTGTCCTAGCTGTGGGTTTAATTCTCGTTGAGTTAGTGGAGCACACAGCCGGGGACACCATCAGGTCCCATGGATGCTGTGTTTTTGCTTTGGAGAGCAGTTCTCACTTGCGTTGGAGATGTTTGGGGGCTGCAACGCTTGGTATAGATATCTCTCCTTTGGGGGAGAAGTTTGCACTGAACCTGTCAGCCAGTATGTTGGCAATGTCTGTAGGATCAGTAATCTTCACATCATTTTGAACTAGTTCTGAGCATATCTGGGAGTTTCCTCCCAGGTTTCTAACATAGCTAAAGAAGGCCTTATGATTGTCTTTTGAGTCTTTAGCTATTTTTCTCTCAAAATTTGCTTTGGATGATTTTATGAGAGCTCTTAGTTTTTTACTTATAGTGATCAAGGGTGTCTTGCCTTTTAAGGATTTTGCTCTATCTTGTAGTAGCTTCCTCCTTTTGTTGTAGAGTTTGTTTATGGCTGGGGTCCACCAGACTGGACGCTTGCCTTTGGTACAACGAGTCTTTGTTTTGCTTGGGATTGCCTTATCCATGCAGTCCTGCAGGTGCTGGTAGAAGGCATTTGTAAGTGATTCAGCGGCTTGAGTACTGTTTTCCGCTGCTCGGGGCCTTAAAGGAGACCACACTAGTCTTTAGAAGTGTGAAGTCGGCTTCGAGAAGTTCTTTACTGTGGTCTTTTTATTTCAGGTGGGGTGGGATGAGGACCTCCAGCGAGATTAGTTTGTGATCTGATCTCACCAGTGAGGGGTATACTTCGGTGTTGAACATTGTGCTCCCATGTTCGTGATGATGAGATCAAGTATGTTTCTCCCCTTGTGGGGATGGTGACTAGTTGTTCCATGGCATTTGAGTTTATGAATTCCAGGAACTTTTGGGCTAGGGTGTTTGGGCTTGAGTAGTGTTCCCAGTCTATATTAGGGTAATTGAAGTCACCTAGTATGATGGTGTTTGGTGATACATTTATCCCCTCTAGTGTTTTCAGGAAGGCCATGTGAGGTTCCTGAGTTTGTGAGGGTGGCCTGTAACATGCTACAATTTGCAGAGCAGTCTTGCCTATGGTTAATTGCACCTGGATGGTCTCCGATGCATCGTGCGTTGCCACCAGTCTTGAGGTGTGGGTGTCTTTGATGAATATGGATTCCCCCCCTCCTTTCTTGGTATTGTCCGGATTTTGGGGCCGGAACGCATGATAAGAGGTAAAACCTGATAGTGCTGGGGTGCTCTCAGGAGCCTTGAACCAGGTTTCTGTCACTGCACAGACATCGATGTTCTCCATACTGAGAAGGGCCTCGAGTGCGTGCATTTTGAGATTTAGACTTCTGGCATTGAGCAGCATTACCCTTAGTTTTTTCCTTTTTGTGTTCTAGGGTGGTAGGTTTAGAATTTGAGCCTTGCCTAAAAGGCACTATGGGGTGGCAAGAGCCTTTGCCAATATCCGAATCCCAGGGTGACAGGTGCAAGCCATCCCCTTGCGAAGCAGCGTGGCTTGTCCAGCATGTCATCCCAGGCAGACAGACATTGGATCCCCTTTGAATGACACCAGAGTTTAAGCCAATTGTTAAAGCTGATCATCTTATCTCTGTATTGTGGCATCATTCTTGGTGAAGGTAGGATACTGCTCAAGGTCAGGGTCATACCTGCCTGGGCTACATAATCAGAGAGCTCCTCAATGTCTCTTTTCATGTAGTCCAAGGAGGTGCGTCTCAGGTCGTTTACACCAGCGTGGACAATGACTGAGTCGTATTTGTACCTGCTGTTGAGAGACCTGAGTGCTTGCGTTATGTGGCGGATTCTAGCGCCCGACAGGCAGCTTACTGTGACCTTCTCCTTACTCAGTCTGGTGGCGGGGCGTCAGTGTGTCTGACTATGGAGTCACCAATGACTAGTGTGTCTGGCATTGTGTTTGGCCTTAAGGGCTGTGACTGTTTGACACTCTGACTGTGAGGTATATGTGTTGCAGGTGTTGTGCTCTGAGGTGGTGGTTGTTTGGGTGTCTGCTTTGGTGGCCTCTGCTGTTTTGGTAGATTTTTGATCAGAGCCGAGTATGTCTTTGTGTGTTTATGTGTATGATTTGAGGTTGTGATGGTACTATGTGAGACTGGGTCTATAGTGTGTGTGGTAACCTTCTCCTCCTGACTGGTCTTGCCAGCCCTATGTTGAGAGAGCTCAGCCTCCAGTTTGGCCGTATAGTTGCATCTCTCGCATGTATTTGTGTTTTGTGGGAGGAGGAGAGGGTTGTCTGTGTACATGAGGCAATTGTAACATTGCCTCAATATTCCCAGGTTCACCAGCTGAGCAGGAGAGGACACTAGCAACTGATCCCTCGACATGCTAGAAGGACTAGACAAAAAACTTTAAAAGAGATTCCGGGGATGTGGGTGACCGAGAAATGGGGGTTTGCCTTTTGGGGTGCTATCTATAAGAGTGCCGTATCAAGGTAATAAGTACTGTAGGAGCAAGTGCTAGGTTTAACAGATAGAGAAAAGTCTACTTGGAGTCAAGTAGAGATGATCTTTTTAGGTATTGGAGAAAGTGCTAGTAACAGGGATGCTTAAAGGTAAGATTGAAAAGAATGCACTCTGCAGTGTGCACTAGAGAAGTTAGATATGAAAGTAGGTAACTTGAGTTTTACCTGTTTAAAAAGTTAAGGTTTAGTGGAGAGTTACTATTTTTAAAACAGCAAGATGGACTGAAAGGGGTGGTTACTTTTGTATTTTGGTACTATGAAATACTGTAGGATGGCCAATAAATTTAAATAATTGAAGGGGTGGGATTTCAAAAGTGATGGTTTTGTGATTACTTACATAAGCCAGTGAAAGTAGAGAGAAATGAGATATATGGTCAGATTAACATAAGAGGCGGGCAACTAGAAAGACAGTGGTATTTTGCCTGACTCAGAACAGAGAGAGCTGTGGTCTCTTTTTAAGTTTTAATATGCTGTTAAAACAGAATGCAAGCAAAACACAAGATAAAGAAAACAAACTACAGTATTCAAAATATAGAAAGGCAATACAGAAATACAAAAATAACAGCAAACTAACCTTTCCTTCACAGCAAAGTGTAGCAGAGTCTGGATGAGCCTTTCTGGTAAAGCTCTGAAATGTTTTAGTTTACTCCTTAAATAGAAATTTTAGTTCCTAGCTCCACCCCCTCTGTTAACAAGTGATTAACCTTAAGTGACCTCTTCTGTCTTATGAATGAGTCCTTAATTAATCAGTTCTTATTTCTGCCTGACTCAGAACAGAGAGAGCTGTGGTCTCTTTTGAAGTTTTAATATGCTGTTAAAACAGAATGCAGGCAAAACACAAGGTAAAGAAAACAAACTACAGTATTCAAAATATAGAAAGGCAATACAGAAATACAAAAAATAACAGCAAACTAACCTTTCCTTCACAGCAAAGTGTAGCAGAGTCTGGATGAGCCTTTCTGAGGTTCCAGAATGGATGAGCCGTTCTGAGGTTCCAGAACATCATCCTTTGACAAATGCATCCTGCTTCATCTGTTGCTCCTACATTTCAGGACTGATTGGTCCATCATGCAGAAACATTACCCCTGTCAGGATTGCCAGTGTTCCCTGCCACCTTCCCTAGCTGTGCAACTTCAACTGATCTTTCATACAGGTCTGTTGTACAAGGTTCCAGAAGTTCATACTGTGGTAAATCCTCTTCAGGTACATCCTGCTGCTCCTTCTTCGGGAACTAGTTGTTCTGTCATATTGTGAAACTGCCTGTGAGATTGTCCACACTAAACCCTTTACTTCACAGATAGTCCTTTACTTTGATTTCTGTTTTAACTTCTGCCTCACTGAACTTCTTTTCTACATTCTCCTTTTGTGATCTTATTTTTGTATTCTGTAATTTTCCATATCCAGGTAGCTTTGCCTGTATTTCTCTTCAGATTTCTTTGGAGCTGAATTTTTTGTATTGATTAATTTCTTTCTCCTTTGCATGTATATTGAGCCATATCAGATCCCTTTTTCTTTCCCATGTCCATATTTATTTTTTATACTTTTCAAAATCTCTGGTTTTTGTTCTTTATACTTTATCACTTCCTGTGGTGCCTTTTTTCCAGGGAGCCCAAAGTTTGTCTGCATATTAATTTTTGTTGATCTGTTGTAAGGAACATACTTTTTTTGCATATATTTTTCTTTCCTCTATTTTTTTGCTTACTATTACTGAGTATCCCCTGTCTGGAAATGCTGGGCATTTTGTCTAATAGTAACAATACATAATTTCTTCTTTATCCTCAACAGTCCACTTTCTCACCTCTCTGCCTCTTTCTTGGCCTGTAAGTTTGTGTTTTTGTGTACTACTTTTTCCTACTACCACGGGGGGGATGTCACTTGGCCTAACCCTGTAGTAGGAAAGTTTCTATGTCCTGTGGATTCTACACAGCCTTTTTTCCCAGCCGTGATACAAACTTTATACACCAGGAGTGGGCGCTTTTATATCCTTGGATCTGTGCACACAGTCTTCCTTTTGATTTTTTGACCTACCTTTCTCCATAATATATAAAGTACAGTCTATGTATTAGTATAGTCTTGGTGAGATTTTGTGAAAACCAGTTCCATCACTTGAAGGCACTCACCAAGACTTGAGGAAGAATTCAGTTCCAGCAATACTTCTCCTTTTCATGCTGATTTCTGCTCACCATTCGGATCCAAATTGAGAGCTGGCTGATGAAAAGCAACAGTCACTCGACAAGGTGCCAAAGGGATGATTAAAAAAAAAAAAAAAAAAAAAAAAGAACTACATGCCCAGTTGTTGGCAGCTATCTCATCAATATTGAATCTCACTATGAGAGTGGCTTACAACAATGCTGAGAGACAGGTCTGAGTGTCAGATGCCAGCATTGCAGTACATGGGTACACCTGGTCCTGGCTTAGTGATCTTGCTGAGAACACTAAGGTGACCTTTTTAATTTCCCCTTTTCAGGGCACCACATTTTTCAAACAGCGTAGGACCACTGTCATGCTGTTAACCCCATTATGGCCTTGACAATTCTGGTTCCCCTTTTTAATGCCAGAATTGTCAATTTATGTCTAATTGTCATTCAGCTTTATTATACTTTCACACTTAATTGTATTCCTTTGAAACTCTCTGCTGTTGTATGTTGCCTATGGCCCAGGTCGTTGCTGAAAAGGGTCCTTGGACCAGCCCACCTATGTGGTTAACAAATAAAAAAGAAAACAAAGGTTCTTCAGGACCTTACTTTGTCATACCTCGGGCAAGTCCCTTCCATATGTTCACTCCATACATCTAACGGCATATTTTCTCCAATTGCAGTAATGGTCAGAGATCCTGCCTTACCCACCCAGTGTAGTCCAGATTCTCACATCTGCAGATAAGCCCAGTACCGTACCTGTTACCTATAAGTGCAAACTAACATGTTTTATCGTTTAGTCTTGTCTGGGAAACAGGACAAATATACTGCTCTTGTTCCTTAATATTTATCACAATTTTACAGACTCTTCTATAAACGTTCACTTGGCAGCTGTATCTGTTTAGAAAAGTTTGGTGTTAGGCCTAGTCAGTCTCCCTCAGTACCTGGTGATTCACAAAAATAGTGTGTCTGTGCATACCAGTTATAATTTCTGGTCGAAGTTAGCCACTGAGTCTAAATTAAACCAGTCAGTCCACTTGCCTGCCTTCTTTCCTAACTCTATAATTAGAGGAGAATATTTGCCACATTTTATGATTTTCGTAGGTCAGGTTCTATGCTGACATAGCGAAGTCTTTTAGAAAGTACCATCAGTTATATTCTTTTCTAAATGAAACCTGGTTATAATATATCCAGACCTCAACAAAATGGTTACCTGATCTTCAGTAAATTTTGATATGAAAAGTACAGTAAACCTTTGCATTTTGAAGCTAAGGCCTGTTCAACGAAAGCAGTTGTCACTTCACACTTTCCCCACAGTGCAGTGTTAGATGGTATTTGTGCAGCAGTATTTTGTCTTATCTGAATATTTTTGCAAGTACTGTAAGGTGGACGTTATTAGCAGGTCTGTGTCATCCTTTGGGGCCACAGTTGTATGCTCCCATGAAGGCAACTATCCAGAATAATGAGCTTTGCAGTCTGCAGTCTGTCCTTGACTTAAGGAGGATGGCCTTCTTCATACTAGATAAATGAAACTTGTATACTTAACATAACCCAACCATCTTGCTAACTTGGTCTAGAGGCTTGTGATTACTTTGTGTGGGTGTTCAGCATACCAGCAATCTGAAATGGAAGATTCCCAGGGAGATCACTATGGGAGCTGATTAGTAGGCTAGGAGAGTATTGGATGCCATGCTGCCTAATGTCTGATGCCATTAGTCCTGCAGTTAACAAGGATGAACCTGCTGAGTCTGCTCTACCATTATGATAATTACAAAACTTTCATTTATGGTACCTTTCATAACCCAAATGAATGTTTTGCTTACTAACCAGGCATTGCTTTGAGAACTGAACAAAAGAGCCGCACTGTCTTCTGCCCTGTTTGCTAACTAAGATCTCCTTTGGGTACTATTTACGTGTGTGTGTCGTCTATGATTTCTTTACAGAAACCTTTTCAAGGAGAGCCACATTAGAGACTTGGGTATGTCTTTTCCAACTTCTCAGCTATATACTCTCTTGATAATGCTTCTTCATAAGAGCAATCAGTACCCCTTATCCTGTTTTTGCAGTCCTGCCATGCATCTTTGTATATAAACAAACAAAAACAAAAAAAAAAAATCTTCCTTGCCACAACCAAAACTAACTTTTTTCCCACCTAGAATTTGATTAATTTGGCTTTGTAATCCAAATGTAATGAATGGCACAGATGTAACAATGATAATGCTTTTGTAGATTTCAATATGACCAGTGAATAACATTTTGACAGAGTTTGACCTTCATCGCTGACTTCATAGCAAAGCACTAAAATGGGGGCCAGTACTTTGGTATGCTAACTTATTTTATTTATTTCATTTGTTTACCAGGAAAGTCCACTGGGCCTAAAAGAGCCCATTTTCAGTGGAGGCCCAGGAAGAAAAGCTCCAACAAAAACATAAATATAGAAAATATTAAACATTAATTGGTACAAAAGTAGATACAGCATTACAGATAGTGATTGCAGTAATATATACATAAAAGCAGGAATTTTGTTGGTTGCCAGATGAATTCAAAGAGGTATAAATAGAGATGTATTACTCCATTATTGTACCAGTATCAACACGTGATGAAAAATAATAATTATGGAGAAAATATCATCAGTCAGCAGTAACAAAAAGCAAAGGAGTTTAGTTATCAAATAAGGAGAAGGAGGATGTTAGATTATAGAGCAGGCACATAGCCAGGAAGAGTTGAGATGATTTTTCAGTATTTGTTTGAAGGTGGTGGTGCTGCCTGTGTTTTAATAATTTTTTGGTTTTAATGTTTGTTTATTTTCCCTGTGTTCTTGTTTTTGCAGTGTGTATTCCTCCGTGATGAGAAGAACAGTGGTGACATAACTTGTCAGACGCTTAGAGTGGCTGTTTCTGATTTGCAACACCTAATTCTTGGGTTTAGGCAGGTCTTCAAGAGTGAGTTTTCTGAGCATTGTTCTAGATCTACACCCTTGATCAGTAATTCTGGACCACTTTTTCAGTCTATACATCATCTTCTGACATCATGTTCGGAGGTACGGTGAACTATGAATTCATACTGGAATTCTTTTCAAGTAAGATATTAGCTGATAGTCATACTGTATGATACAGTACTAGTTGGTTTTATTTGAGATTGTTTCTTGTTTTCATCGTCTTTTTGATGTTGCTCACACAGTTTGGATCCCAGTATTTTCTGTATTTGATACTTAAACATGCAAATGCAGGAATTTATCATAAGTGTCAAATTATCATTCTGAAGAAGTCTCTTGAAGATGAAAGCAAAATTAAACTGTGTTTTTCACTAGCTGCTGGTGGTTTCCTTTATTGTTCGGCCAGAACTGTGGTTTGCTTTTATTAACAATATGATGATCACAAATGCCAGAGATTAAACCCCAGCTATCCAGTGCTGAAGATGGGAAGATATGCTGTCCTGCATCAAAATATGGCATCTGCCAAGAGCTTTTCATGTTAAAACTATTACCAGGGTCTTTTTCATAGCCCCAAGCACAGTCCACAGCAGTGTCAAGCCCTCAGAGGCCAGATCCTGACCTGACCCTCCTTGAAGTAAGTTTGGTGTCCATTTAGCCCTCAGTCCCTTCATGTGATTAGTTCATCCTCATTTAATTAGGACTCGTGCCAAAACCAGTCCTCAGTTTCACTCATGGACTTTGGGATCAGCAGAGATTTACCCTCAGCTCCTACCTTAGGGATGCAGCTTCAAGTTTCTTATATAGTCCTGTGTTTGGATGATTGGCTGTCACCTGGAGATGACTAGCCTGATTCCTGAGATCTGTTTTTTGAGTCATCCAGTATGGCAGAAAGGTATTCTGAGCCAGGGACTAACCTATACAGTCAGTCAGGCTCTACTCAAGGAAGGCCTATCAAGTCTTCCATGCTAGGGATTACTTATCAAATAAGTGTTTGATGTCTAGTGAGATCTTAAGCTATATGTGAAGGAGCATGTTGTTAGGGAGTTCATTCTGAAACTTATACTGAACCTAACACTGGCCTCTTTCCCACAATGAGCAGCTATTGGCAAGTGCATGCTTTGCTCTGATTTCCAGTCTGCCACTAGTTAATAGCTTGCATGCCCCTGCACACACTAATGCCCACACACAGTTGATGGACTGCCACTCCCTCACAAATGAAGGTTCTCGAGGTCAGTTTGAGACAGATGTGGCCAAGTCTGCCTCTCCATTAGTGTGCCCCATACTTCACCTTTTTCTGGGGATACCGTCAGATAAATTGTGAGTTGCTTAGTGTAGTATGCGGCCTCTGTACTTCCCCTCAGATGTACCTTCTAGAGTTTCTGGGGAAGAAGCTTGTGGAATCTTGGCTCATTCTACCTGTGGAAAACTGTATAATTTGTGGTTAAAAGACTCTCCTACATATTTCCCAGTGATGTCTCACACCATGACACCCATCTGGAACATCTTAAACTTAATTGGTCTTTTCTAATTTTATATCTCAGCTCAGTAGTGCAGTCTTCCAGCTAAAGTTTTTGTTTTCTCTGGGAATGTTGTGTTGACCGCTGCTGAGAAAAAAGACAGTCTCCTTCAAGCATCATGTGTCTGAACTTTGCTGTGTGTTATTTGCGACTTAGATGGATTAAAATTGTTTTAATTTAGTATAGTGTAAGAACTATCTAGCTAACAGTACCTTTCTAGTGCCAGTTGTCCGTTAAGATCTTTTTAGTTTGTATTTCTTTGTGTAAGTGCATACGTGTTTATATATCTAAACTGCATTGCGTAATGTATTTTTAGTAAAGAATTTCAGTATTAAAGTTCAAAAGCATGCAGTCCCTTATTTGTGTGTATAAGAGTAATTACAAGAACCAGTGAAGTTTTAACTGTTGACATCCACCTTTTCAAAGACACAAAGATTGCCTCACTGTAGGTAACGTAAGTTAATAATACAGTTGGTTCCTTTTTAAGAGTGCACGGTAATCTGTCCTGAAGGTTAAAGATTGGTATGGGTGATGGCAATGTGGTATCGTAAACTAGAAGGAGATGTGTCACTAGAAATTATTATTAGTCCTTTCTGTAAATCATTTTGTAAATGCAATCCATCCACGTCCATTTCCCATTACAACCTTATAAAGAGCAGCCACCATCCTAGGCAAATAGAAAACAAAAGTATATTGCAAGGCCTTTTTTTTCCATATCACGTAGACACCACACACTTATCTAGCAGAGTATAGAGCTCCCAGTAAATCTATTGTGGTCTTTCGGAGGTTAGAGGAAAGCAGAGTCCCTGGATAAAATTATGTGACCATATGGAGGATGTACAGACTCCACAAAAGATGCACCCCAGCTGCGAATTGAACTAGAGAGCTTGTTGTGAAACTACGATCTTGTGTAGTACTGATGCCCAAAATGCAGTTATCTGTTGGTAAGATAGCACTGTAAGACACTTGACTAAGAAAGGGTTATGTGAATTCCTGGGAAGCCAGTGTTCATAACTCTGCTTTATCAGTTCAGTGTAAAGCTTATTTGTGTATTACAGGTGTCCTGGTAGTGATCATAGCCCAAGGCAACAGTTTTCATTTGCCATATGCTCTTGGGACTGAGCAATGTATATTTACGTATCTAAGTAGTACGGTTTACATAGCCACCCCTGATGTATTAATTGGTGGCAGCAGGATGGATTTAAAGCCTGTGCCTTTATATATTAATTACAGATTGTGGTATGGATTTTCATAAATTAGACTTCTGTAACTTGGAAAACTGTTTTGCTACTTAAATAGGAGGGTGTACCCTTGCAGACACAAGATAAATATGCAGAAGTATGCACTGCCAAGCAGTTTGATTTTTTAGACAGAGTAGTTAAGAAAAGGGCAAATTGTGTTGCATAGAATATGAAAGGATGTTATTATCACAGCTGGCAAAAGAATATAAATCATAGGAACTCCTGCATGCTATTTTGACCAAGGAGGCAGAGATGATTGCCATATTGTATTCAGATGAAGTCCAGTCTACCACACCCAGAAGCTGCCTGGCAGGGGATATGTAGCTGCAGCACAACATACAGCAAAAGGAAAACTCCATACTTCCTCATATGACCTCCTGAGTGCAGCTCTCAGCCGCACAGAGAATAAAGCAGCTTGAGGTATAAAGGGAGAAAAGGCAGAGAATGGCGTGAACCACAGATTTGGAAAAGGAGCAAGAAAAAAGAGAAAAGCAGGGCCCATGTGATAAGAGGATGGTCTACCTTCAAAAATGCACATGAGTAGCAAGGGGTGAACACACAACCTTGGAAGCCAAGGTTAGTACTAAATTGCTTCCTCATTACAAAGACAGGATAACTTTGCACACATGGACATTTCCAAACAAAACTTTCAATCACAACCAAATAGACTACAGGTAGTAGGTAACTTTAAAGCCCCTGTTCTTATGGGTAAGACTGTGCATGCAGTAGCATGTTAAATTATTTTTATTTTTGGATTATATTAAAGTTTAGAATTGTCTGTGCGAATGTTTCAAGATAACAGCTGAAACTTATAGAAAAAAGAGAAGTCAGGAGAAAAATAGAGGACAGTGTCTGTGATTTCATTGCTTTAACTAAGCACTTCAGTACATAGGTGAGTGGATATCGGATCGCTACCTTTGAAATATTGAGAGACACTATTATAAGGGAGCACGTGCTCATTGCCTTACCTTAGCATATGAAGATGTAATTGACAGAAAGTGTACCGTGGCTGAATAGGTGAGTAGAGACCTTTTATCTAACCAGTAGGGCATAACTGGGTAAAAGAGGCTTACCTAGGTGGACATAAGGGGTATAGGGGAACCTATGGGAACAGTCTAAACCTTCACAGAAGGTTTGTAAGGGAGAGGAAGAAAACATTGTTTGCAGAATATTGCATGGTTTTAGAGTTAGATGTTTCTATAATACAAGATGGGGCATTTACAGCCCGCATGTTCAAAAGGAAAGGGTAGGGCCAGAAGCTAAATAAGGGAATTAATAGAGGTGATACCTTAACAGTGGTAGCTTGCCTTCACACAACAGCTGTTCCAGGCTACCTCAAAGGTCTGTAACCTCTCTTGGTGGAGGGAAAAGAAGCTGTTGCTAAGAAGAATACTGCACCAGACACAACTATTTACTAAACCTGCAGCTGTTAAAAAAGAACAGCACTTGCCTGGGCTGTTAGGTGCAGTTAGGGTAATGTGAGGGGCACTGTTTCAGATACCCCTGCGGCCATATTTAATTTGGACAGGGATAGGTAAGTAAGCAGATGGCAATGTTTGGTGACATTTCTGCAGAAGTGTTAATGAGAAATGATTTTGATGAATCGGGGAACTGTGTGTGTTTGTGTGTGTCTGTGTGTGTGTGTGTGTGTGTGTATATATATATATATATATATATATATATATATATATATATATATATATATGTAATTGTACCTACACAGACAGAGACAGTCACATGCGGTCCGAATGGAGAGATAAGTCAGCAAGCAAAGGAGAGTGGTATTGCTGAAATTTAATTTATCCTCAAGTCTTGGTGAGTACCTTCACGAGGTGGACCCAGTTTTTCGCAAAATATCATCTAGACGACACTGATGTATAGACTGTATTTATGTTGCGTATGTCATGGACAAAAGTAGGTCAAAAATTAAAAAAAGATAGCTGGGTGCACAAGACCTAGGGTAAAACAAGTACCCAATCCTGGCTGCCAGGACTGGAAAAAAATGACAGTGTAGAATCCTCAAAATATGGAAAAATTCCTACACTGGTGCCAGGCCAGGCCCAAGGGGAGGATGACTACCCCCCCTGTTGTAGAAGGAAGTAGCAGTCCACAAAAATCACAAAAAACGATAGGCCAAAGAAGCGCCATAAAGACTTTAGAGTGGACTATTGGGGATAAGAAAGAAATCCCGGATTATTACTATTATGCAAAAAGCCTAGAATTTCCAGACACAGGATATACAAAAAGATTGAGAGAAATTAGAAGAAAGAAAAATACTTCCACAATAAAAACTGTCAGAAGCTTCAAATAAAAATTTGTGTTCATTAATACAACAGATTTGTGAAAAACAGTATATAGACCAATAAACTTTGATCTGTTTGGAAAACAAGCATCTGAGGAAGTGCAAAAATATAAATAACAAAACCTAGAGATTTTTTGAAAAGTATAAAAAAGAAATATGGACATGGGAAAGAAAGACAGATTTGATATGGTGCAGTATTTATGCAAAGGCAAAAGTCAAATTAATCAATATAATCATGCACCATCACAAATATCAGCACAGGTGGAAAAACTTTGAAGATACTCAGATAAAAATAAAGGGAAAAGTACAAAATATTCAATTCATTAATAACCCAAAAAACTTTTATAGAGAATTGGGAAACAAGGTAAAAGAAATTGAAAGACCACAAAAAAGAAGAAGAAATGGATACATTTTGGAGAAGTATTTATGAAGATCCTGTGGAGCATAACGAAGATGCTAAATGGATAGAAGAAGTAAAAGAAGGAATAATAAGTTCAAAGGTAAAGGATATGAATTTGGATAAAATAACAGCCAGAGAGACTGAAACAAAATTAAGAAGAGCATCTAACTGGAAAACCCTAGGCCCAGATGCAGTACCTAACTTCTGGTTAAAAGTATTAACATTTTTGCATGAAGATTTAGCCATGAGTAAAAACTATTTATATGCGCACCCCAAACAGACACCAGCCTGGCTAACAACAGGAAAAATAATGCTCCTACTTGAGAGCGAACCTGCAAGTTACCCTAAAAATTATAGACCAGTAACTTGCATTGCAACGACGTGTAAACTGTATACTGGAATTGATGCAAACAGAGTTTATAGTAATTTAGAAGAAAACTCAGTCATGGCAATGGAACAAAATGGCAGTAAAAGAAAGTCATATGGAACAAAGGATCATTTGTTGTTAAAGTCTTAGTGGAGGACTGTAAAAAGGGGAAGAATCTAAGTATGTCATGGTTTGACTACAAAAAAGCATTTGACAGTATCCCACATTCATGGATAAAAGAGTGCTTAAAAATGTATAAGATATATCCTACACTGATAAATTACATCACAGTGACCATGAAACAGTGGCAAAACACTTTGCAGTTGAGCCATGATAATAATTATTATTCTAGGGATAAAAATCCAGAGGGGGATATTTCAGGGTAACTCTCTGTCACCATTGCCGTTTTGCCTTGCCCTTAACCCATAAAGCTGTCTGCTTAACAGATTAGGTCATGGCTGTAATTGGGCTCCCAGAAAGCAACAAAGTGTAAAGACTTCTCTTCTTATCTTCTCTTTATCGATGATTTAAAACTCTATAGCTCATCAGGTGAGGAACTCAAAGCACAATTGCAAGTAGCTAAAACTTTTTCAGCTGATATAAGAATGTCACTTGGTCTTGATAAATGTGCAAAAGCGGCCTTTAAAGCAGGATCGCTGCAGCACCAATAAAACATCAGTTTGGGACAAGAATGTGATATAAAATAACTTGAGCAAAAGGAAATGTATAAATATTTGGGAACTGATGAAGGATCAACAATAAAACATGAACAAATGTGAATAAAACTTAGAAATATTTTAGAAGAAGACTGAAATTAACCCTGAAAACAGCGTTGACATCTAGGAACAAAATTCAAGCTGTAAACCAATTTGCTTTTCCTGTCCTAACTTAACAATTTTGGAGTGATTGACTGGCCCCAAAAGGTGTTGGATAGATTAGACAGGAAAACAAGAAGGCTGCTTCATGCTCATCAAATGATTTATAAAAATCGGTGCATACCAGGATTGTATATTCCCCGTTCCGAAGGAAATATGGGCCTCCTTGAAATTGATTACATCTATAGATCTGCAGTCATGGGACTGCTTACATATCTCCTGACCTCACAAGACCCAAACATAGTGAAAGTTTTGAAAAATGAGTAAATCTAAAATTACTTCCCTTCTTAGTCTAGCAGAAGCATATCGGCTTCAAGTGGGAATGGAAATTAAAACAGTTGTTGTTGTCTTTCGGCTTTTCCCGGTTAGGGGTCACCACAGTGGAACTCCAGTCTGCTAATGATTGGCAGTAGATTTTCACGAACGCCAAGGTGCCAGCTTGACGTCCAACCTTCAACAAAGGCACGCCCATTTACGCATGTCTTTCGAACGCAAACCCAACCACGGGGAGGACATGCAGACTCCACACAGAAGGAACTCCCCACACTCCAGCCGAGAATCGAACGGGAGAACCTCTTGCTGTGAGGCAACAACGCTACCGCTGCACCACCACGGAAGTAATGGAAATTAAAACAGTAGTAGATAAAAATCAGGCAGCAACTAAATGTGCCAAAAAACAAAAAGAATATAAGGTGAAGGATCAGATGAGAAGGTATGAAATATGGAAAATGCATAAATATAGTTGCAATAGAAAACTCCTGGAAGTACCTCATGTTGATCAGGAGACCAATACAAACCAAAAGATGAAAGGTTAGTATTGGAGGCCCATGATAGAGGGCAACGTACATGTTGGTTTAAAAAGTTCATTGAACAAGTGGGAGAAACTGACAAGTGTAGGTTTTGTAAAACAGAATTGGAAACAATTGCACACCTTGTTGCTTGTTGTGATACATTAATGGCAGAAGGACTGTATGCTGAAAGGCATGTTACTGTCACAAGACTGTTGGACTGGGGATTGTGCAAACATTATAATACTGAAGTAGCTGAAAAACACTGAAAACATTAGCCATAAAGCATCATAGAAAATGATGAATTCTACATCACATGGGATCACCCATTACCGACAGTTCAAAAGATAGATGTGAGAAAACCCAATGTAGTGGTCCATGAAAAGAAGGCAAAAGTAGCATTGATTATTGAAATCTAGTGTCTTGTGTACAGAGAGACACAGAGTCCTAAATATCAGGATTTCCAGGCAGAAACAAGAGCAATGTGGAAGAAAGATATCCAGACAGCTTCAATAGTAGTAGGAGCAATGGGGTCTTATAAAAAATAATCTATAATCGTATTTAGATATGTTACCAATACATGTAACTCCATACGGATTGCAGAAGGAGTCATTACTGAGCACACTGGCGGTGCTGCAAAGAGCACTTCTGGCTGACATCAAAGATTGAAACAATGCTAATTTCATGAACCTGAATCATACTTTAACTTAGGAATGGGGTCCATCCCGTCATGGTATTAGAAACACAAAAGATTTAGAGAACTTAAAAAAAGAAGGAAAGAAGTGTGGAGACCCAGGCAGTGCCCATGCTTCCAGAAGAGGCCAGTTCTTCAAGGGAAGGCATAGTTAACAGAAGGAAGTCACGCTCAGAACCATAGTTGTCAAAGGACACTAGCCTTCCTTTGAAAAAGAAACTGGAGAGGATCACTAAAACAGTTGACACAGACACAACTTTCTGATTGTACCTCATAGGACTTTGAAGGAGATAGTCAAGGAGGCTTCTGACTCTCCATGTCTGGGAAAGGACAAAAGGGGGATGTTGTGCAGCAGCTTGTAGTCTTAATGGCATACCATCACGCAGTTCTGGACATAGCCCATGATGGTTCTGTAATTCCATATGAGTATAATCCACACAAAAAAAGGCTTATGCAAAATGTTTTGAAAAGAAATTGTAAAAGGCTTGAGATGGGCCTGCAAGATGTGAGAGCAATGCCAGCAGGTTAGTAAGGTAGGAGACAAAGTCCAGGCAGGTTTGGTACTCTTGGCTGTTATTAAAAAACTGTTTCAGAAGTCATACATGGATATGGATGGGTTGTTGGCCATGGTGGCAGCCAAAGCCATGAAGGAGGAAGGTGTGCTAGTGTTCCCTTGCTTAGATGATTATCTACTATTGGACCAAACAAATATTTTGTGGTGACAGACCTCTTGTGGGTGCCATCAGGAATAAAGTCCCAGGGATCCCCATAAATTACAAGAACTCTTCTCTGATCCCAGTTTAGAGAAAATGTTTCTTTGGAATAGAATTGAGGTCTTTAAAGATGGAAATGACCAGCAGTGTAGAGAAGGCCCAAGAGGTCAAGGCATTTGCCACTTCAGCAGTCATGCATTACAGAGTGCAGACCTGGACTCTCCTGTACCATTGCATGCCAGAGGACATGAGTGTTGCATTGGACTTTGATGTGTCAGTTGCTTCATAGCTACCACTGACTCTGAATCCTGTTGATGTTCATCGTGTTACCCTGCTGCAGTAATCACACTTGGGTTATCCTCGTGCAGCGGGTCCCGCAGTCGACGGATTTCCAAAGTCTTGGTCCGGCGTCGGTTGCTGTCACCTCATCCCGTCCGTCAGCGCCAGGGGTACATATATTGCAACCGACGCCATTTTCTTCAGTCTTTCTAAGCAGAAGCAGTTCGCAAGTGCCGGTAGGCCGACTCCTGTGATTTTCGAATTTGAATTTCAGACCGAAGTCTTCTATAAAGCTAAGTACCCCGTTGGGGAAACTTTTCTTGCCTCAGACCGATGTCAGAAAGCTAACAATTGTATTTCTTGTGGGAAGCAAATGCCTCATAAGGATTTTCATTCTTATTGCATACCTTGCCTAGGCCCTGATCACGACATCACTTCTTGTTGTTTTTGTGCTAGATTTAATAAACGTACTATTAAAAGACGATTTGATTTCGCACAACACTTTTTTGATAGAAAATTTAGCTATAAGATGCCGTCAGAGCTACCGACTACCAGCGTGCACAAAAAGCGCAGGGACAAGGACTGACAGCCCAGGCCTAAGCCCGATTCCGAGGCCTTGTTTGATCCGGTCTCTGGTTATCAGTGAGGCTCTGACGCAGCCTCTGACTACCGCAGTTCTGGAACTCGAGACCGCTACAGATATTTTGTCGGAATATACTAGGCTGACGCAGCCTTTTACTTCAATCCCTACCGACGATTTACCTTCCAAGGACGTCGGTACTTCTGAAACGCCATTGGTTTCTGAAGGAGTTTTCAGACCGACGACTCTTACAGTCAAAATGTTTTCCAAGTCGAAGACTCCTTCTAAATCGAAAAAGGCTTCACTTCAGTCTCCTGTTCAAGGCCCTATGCCTAAGAAACAGATGCTCAAAATGGCAGAAGATTTGATTTCTCTTATCAGGGGTTCACAGCCTCCTCCTGACAAAAGGCCTAGACAAGAGGAAGATTCTGCTTCCTCTGAACAACTGTCTATTTCTTCGGATTCCTCTGGGGACCAAGACTATTCCTTCTCTCCTTATGAAGATTCTGATGCTGAGGAATCTATTCCCTCGGCTTCCCCTCCAGAAGATTACTCTTTTGGAGAAACTTTACACACTATGAGGGAACATTTTCACTGGGAAGGTCAGGATTACTCTGATTCCAAGAAAAGGCTGAGAGAGTTTCTTTTACTCCCCCAACACAGACCTCTAGCCATCCCTCCTGTTTTGGACATTGTGGATGATGTCTACTTAGAATCCAGTTTCAACCCTGACTCTCTACCTCCTGCCCCGGCCAAGCCTGACAGATACTACAGAGTACCTGATTCCCACAAATTCCTTTACAAAAGCCCAGTAGCTGACCCAGGGACTATCTCCCAGGGTCCCAAGGGGGCTAAGGCTTCCATGGCTAAAAATCCAGTACCTTCTGAAAGGGATTCAAGAGCACTAGACAGATGGGAAAAAGGTTTACACCTCAGCCACTTTAGCTATGAGAGCACTAAACTGTCAATTTCATATGCTTAAGTATCAGCAATTTCTGATCTCTCAGTTAAAACAAAAGATAACCACCTTACCTCAACAATCTGAAATTAAAGAAGTACAGGATTTGTTGCACCGAGCAGGTGGGCAAACATACCTTACAATGTGGGTTTGATTCTTTAGAGGCCTCCTGCAGAGAAGCTGTCACTGGTTCAGTTATACGTAGGCATGCTTGGTTAAAAGAACAAAGTCTGCCTGATCATGTTAAAGCAAAACTATTAGATGCTCCCTTACAGCAGGATGTTCTTTTTGGTGTTAAAGCAGAAGAAGTTTTAAAGAAAATGGAAGATAAGGCAAAATCAATGCAGACAGTCAAAGATTTTCTACAAGTACAACCCCCTCACTTCAGCAGAAACTGGCCAACAAAAAATTGGTCCTTTCCAGCCACTGACAGGCCTCAGAGGGGTAAATACAGACGCCCAAGGGGCAGAGGACAACCACAAGCTCAGTATAAAGCCTCGCCAATGAGGCACTCCAACCCAGAAGGGAGGAGAAGACAGGTCTCAACCCACCAGAAGGCAAACTCAATGACTTGCACCTCAGCTGGCCAAACAAAGCTCTTTGTCAGCCCCTTGGGGAAACTAGCACTATTTGCAGACAACTGGCACATGGTCACAAAGGACAAATGGGTTCTAGACATAATTTTACAAGGATACAGATTCCACTTTCACACCTTGCCAATAAAAAGAGGAATGCCAAACCTGCCACAAAATCAAAGGGCAGAGGCTCAAAACAAATTACAGCTCTCATGGCCATGAGAGCCATTCAAAGGGTACCAACTCAAGAGCAAGGCCAAGGATTTTACTCAAGACTCTTCCTAGTACCCAAGAAAGAAAATGCTTGGAGACCAATTCTGGACCTTTCAATTCTAAACACTTACTTACAAGTTCCCAAATTCAAGATGCTAACACTACAGCAGCTACTTCCCATGTTGGGCAAGGAAGCATGGCTGGTAACATTGGACCTCAAGGAGGCATACCTGCATGTCCCTATCAGACAAAGTTGCAGAAGATACCTCCGTTTCATTGCAGGTTCAACCCATTATCAATTCTCTGCATTGCCCTTTGGCTTATCTACTGCGCCCAGAGTATTCACAAAATGCCTGGCACCAGTAATTGCATACTGCAGACAAAGAGGAATTCAAATATATCCATATCTGGACGACTGCCTCATCCAAGCAGAAAGAAAAGACATTCTCTTACAACATCTGGCTTTTGTGAAGCATCTACTAAATTGTCTGGGGTACACAGTAAACGAAAAGAAGTCAAAACTAGTACCCTCACAAAAAGACATTCCTGGGTGCCAGCTTGGACACAATGGCCCAGAAGGCTTATCTTACACCAGACAAGCAATTACAACTGACTCAATATTTCAAGACAATGGCAACAAAGACCCAATTAACTGCAAGAAAAATTCTGCAGGCTTTGGGCTTCATGGCATCTTGCATTCTGATAATACCATTTGCAAAACTGCATATAAGGAAATTACAGTGGTACCTAAAAAGCGTATGGTCTCGACACAGCCACAGCTTGGACACAGTGATATCTCTCATTCCCTGCCTTCAACAGGAATTTCTATGGTGGGCACAGGCATGTCACCTCAACAAGGGTCAGCCTTTCATCTTGCCCCCACCCAGGCAAACTATCACAACAGATGCTTCAGACTATGCCTGGGGCGCACACATGGCAGGGCAATGCATTCAAGGCCTATGGACTGCAGAACAAAGAAAACTGCACATAAACCAAAAAGAGATGCTGGCTGTACAGAAAGCTCTGACAGCCTTCAAGGATCTACTACAGCCAGGACAACTTGCAATAAAGATGGACAACACCACAGTAATGTGGTACATAAACAAACAAGGGGGCACACATTCCTACCCTCTTTGCAGGCAAGCAATAATCTTATGGAACACAGCTCTGGCCTACCAAGTCCAGTTACAGGCTCAATTCCTGCCAGGACGGAAAAACACATTGGCAGACGACCTAAGCAGAAACATCAAAGATCCCGTGGAAGCTAGACCCACAAATATTTACAATGATAACTCAAAGATGGGGTCTACCAAATATAGACCTGTTTGCCAGTCCTCAAAACTACCAGCTGACAACATTTTGTACAAGGACATTCCACCATCAAGCTTGGAAAGTGCTCTCCTTCAATTGGAAAAACCTGACAGCATATGCCTTTCCTCCATTACCTCTTCTCACAAAGGTTCTTTTGAAGGTCAAAAAGGAGAAACCTCGACTGATTCTCATAGCCCCAGACTGGCCACGCCAGCACAGGTACCCGCTATTGAAGAATATGGCTCACAGCCCACCATGGATATTGCCTCAAATTCCTCATTTACTCACGCAGCAAGACAAGCAGATTCTACACAGCCAGATCAAAACCTTAAACCTGGCTGCATGGCAAATCAATTAAGCATCCCACCAGCCCCTCTTTCACAAGCAGTACTGGATGTTATTCTAGAGGCCAGGAGGCCAAGCACCAGGAAGGCTTACTCAGACAAATGGAAAAGGTTTTGTGCTTGGAACCAAGCTAAAGGCCAAGACACAACTCAGCCTCATATGCCTCACATTCTGCAGTATTTAGCTGAGATGTTGCATAAAGGACTTTCCTTCTCCTCTATTAAAATCCATGCTTTAGCTATTTCAGCTCACTACGACACTAATCCACCTTTATTTTCCAATCCTCTTCTAAGGCAGTTCCTCAGAGGGGCAAAAAACATTAGACCACCTAGAAGAGCCCCTACACCAACATGGGACCTCAACTTTGTTCTGGAAAAACTAACGCTACCTCCCTTTGAACCAGCTTTTTCTGCAGACCTTCAGTTCTTATCCTGGAAGACTGCCCTGCTCCTGGCAATAACTTCTGCTGGGAGAGTCTCAGAATTACAGGCACTTATGGCAGTGGAACCTTTCCTCATTTTCCATCAAGACAGAGTTTCTAACTAATCCTTCCTTCATGCCTAAGATGGTTTCCAGTGTAGCTTTAAATCAAACCATCCATCTACCCACTTTTTCCCAATCCACAGAACAAAGGTGAGAGACTCCTGCATTCCTTGGACATTCACAGGCAACTACTTTGATAAAACTAAGGCTTTCAGAAAAAACTGACCAGCTCTTTGTTTCCCAAATCCAAGCAAACCATTTCTAAATGGATAGGCCATTGCATACGATTCTGCTATACCCATCATGGGAAACCATTTCCTCCTACCATTAGATCCCACTCTACCAGGCAACAGCTACTACCCTTTCTTTCTCAGGGGGTCCTACCAAGAAATTTTAGAAGCTGCGCAACTTGAGTTCTGTACACACCTTCACCAAACACTATCACTTACCTCTTTATTCTAAATCCAGGGCAGGCTTCACCACTGCAGTTCTGCAGGGCCTCATTGCCTCCACTAACCCTCTATGATGCCTCCACCAGCAGGGTAACACGATGAACATAGTACAGTTTTGTACCTACCATAAATGTAGATGATCTACTGCTAATCTTTGCTATGCCTTTCTCTTTTATAGCTGAAGTTTTTGTGTTTGTACAGTGCTTTCACACCTTGAATTTGATTCACCTTTTTTTGGGGCACCTGACATCTGGGGGAAAAAAAAAGAAAGAGAAAAATGGTGTTGCAATAATATGTACCCTACTGTACTCAGGGAGGGGGATGGATTTGAACAACCGGCGTCGGACCAAGACTTTGGAAATCTGGCCGACTGCAGGACCGCCTGATGACAGGATAACCCAAGTGTGATGACTGCAGCAGGATGAACACTCGAACATCTACATTTATGGTAGGTACAAAACTGTACTTTGGTGTTTGTCTCTTGTTGTCAGACCCTGGAATACTAAACAATACCCATGAATCTTCTGATAGGTTTGTCCTTCCTGCAGCAAAAACCATTGCAGATCTGGATGTCAAATGCTTCCCTTACAGGGAGGGGAGCTCACACTGGCCTCCATGTAGTAAAGGGAGTATGGTTGCCCTTGGGGAGGAGGCTTTGCATCAGCTGTTTAAAGGTCATAAAAATCTGAGAAATAACTGTGTATGTGTCCTTTTATTCAGCCAATTAGGCAATCCATCTATCTTGAAGCAGATAAACCAGCAAGGAATACAAGTTCTAACCCTCTGCACTGAGAGGTGATTTCTGTCAGTCAGTGGACCATAGACAAGGGACATCTTCTCTTCGTAGTTCATATCTCCAGGTAAGTAAATGAGATGGCATGGACTCTGAGCTGGGACTGCAGTCCTCTCTTGGAGCACCAGTTTCCGAGGCTGCATGCCACAGGAGGATGTTATGTGTATTGACTGTTGTATTGAATTTTGGGATTCCTCCCAGAAGTCCAGTGGCCACCCAAATACCAGAGCTCTTACTTCCCCCTCCAGACCCTGCAGATGACTCCCTTACAGAAAGTCAAGGCATCTACAGTATAAAGAGATGTTGGCTGACTCCAGCTTCATATTTTTCTTGCTACATTTTCAATGAGCATCTTGAACAAGCCATTTGCTTCTTCAGCAAATTAGGTTGATGTGAATCTAGAGTTTGCAGATACATACCCCAGTGAGATCTTTCTTAGCTTCGTAGTACTGCTTTTATAGTATATAATTTTGTAGATGTATGGCAGTAAGGTTAATAACTGTATAAAGTCTAGTAAATATTTTTTTTTCTTTTGCCTGGGTCTGGAATATAACATGTCCAGTTGTCCCTTGTATCTTTATATTTTAGTCAGCATAGCATCAAGTGTAGGGTTGAATCCTGAGCAAAGTACCTTACCCAGAAAATGTTCACTTGATGTAATTCAGTCATGGCATCAGCTGACTCCTTTCCTGACTTTCCCAAGGAAAGGGAAGCACCACAAGTATAAAGGTAGTGTTGTCTGTAAGACGCATTTGCAGCCTGAGTATCTTGCTCCTTGTTCTTGTTCCTTCTTTCGCTCAGGAAGCCACTATGCTTTTTGCCCCAAAGCCTGTCCTAGCTAACCAAAACAGGCTATTGGCTGGTCCCAGAGCCACTCTGCAAGCCTCTGTTGGCTGATGACATCATGAGGTCTATAACCCTGACATGACACACAAACACATACCCAAGACACTGAGGCCAAAATGGTGATCAATCAGCTTGCCATAGCCATACAGTAGATATAAAAAGTGTACAGAAATTAAGAATGGCTTCACCAGAAGAAAATTAAAGTTTTGGAATGGCCCAGCCACTGCCCAGACCTAAATCCCATAGAAAATCTGTGGGGTGACCTGAAGAGGGCTGTGCACAAGAAATGCCCTCACAATCTTACAGATTTGGAGCACTTTTGCAAGGAAGAGTGGGAAAATATTGCCAAGTCAAGATGTGTCATGCTGATAGATTCCTACCCAAGAAGACTAAATGGTGTAATTAAATCAAAAGGTGCTTCAACAAAGTATTAGTTTAAGGGTGTGCACACTTATGCAACCAGCTTATTGTACATTTTTTATTTTTTATATTTTTCCCCTAACAGATTAGTGTGTTTTTCAATTGAATTGTACATGTTATAGGTCATAAAGGTGGGAAAAGTTTGGAAATGATTTATTGTGGTCTCGTTTTTTTAGATCACAAAAACCTGGCATTTTAACAGGGGTGTGTACACTTTTTATAGCCACTGTAGCTGACTGAGTCTCAAACTTATATCACCAAAATCTCTACACAGGATTCTTTCAAGCTGATCCATGAATTCATGAAACTAGGCAGCCAATCTACAGACAGCTTCTGAAAAAGCTCCTGTCTCAGTAGTGCCCTCTGTAAAATGGAGACTTTTCCTCAGAGAAATTCAGATACCTCAGATTCTAAGGTGGAAGAGATTGATCTACATGAACTAGATGTCCCAAGCCTCTTGTGTAGAATATGATAGTGAAGACATCCTTTCCTCAGTCTCACCACCTGAAGTTGCATGCCCTATGGAGATGCCATTCATAGGATGAAGGAGACCTTTCATCCAGGAGGCTACAAAGTTCCTTCTGGCCTATATTAGATACAGACAGTTTCTGGACCTGCTACAGCCAAGCCCCCCTCCCCCAATCATACCCCCAGTATTGGAAATCCTTGATAATCCCTTCGCCTATACATCCTTGCAGCCTGATTCCCAGCTTCCTGCTTCTAGGAAGCTTGACTACTTCTATACATTCCATGACTCCCACAAGCTTGTATACACAAGTTCTATTGCTGATCCAGTAGTAGTGTCCATGGATTCAACAAAGGATCCAGCATAGCTGCAGCCAGGAATCTAATTCTAGATAGCAGGGAGAGTAAGATACTTGGCCAGTTTGGAAAGAAGACCTACACATCAGCAATCCAGACCATTAGTGCCCTTGACTACCAATCTCGCATGTTAAAGTTACTGGGGTCCTTCTGTTGTGACCAGCTAAGGCAAATGGCAGAGTGGATAGGGGATAAGGCCCTTAGAAAGGATGTTTGAGCTATGTAACCTCAACTCTCAGGTTGAGTTGCCAAGCACTCCATTAAATGTGTCAGCAGTGTTATGGCCACATTGTCGACGGCAACAGTTTTGATTTGCCATGGGGTCAGTGGTTAGGAGAGGTGTTTTGTTTATGACTCAGCCCCTTCTAGAACATGTAAAGGCACATATTCTGGATGCCCCTGTGGATAAGAAGCTCATTTTTGGACAATGCTCCATGTGCAGAGAAGGCAGTCAAAAAAGAAGAGGAAAACTATGCAGTCCATCTGAGACCTTTTTCATTCCCCACCCTCCAAGTATTTTAGAAACCTTTGAATTTAAAGCTTTCCTTTTCATTCCAAGTAAGACAGGAAAGGAGGACAAAAAGGGAAGAAGGGCAAGTTTGGAAAAAAGGTGGTAAACTGACAAAGATAGACCTGGGGACCCCAAGGGCCATGGTAACCAAAAGGATTGTGACAAGCTGGGGGATATTATGAGGAAATTCCAACATTTATCCATTGCAGGGGGTCTTCTGTACCTGATATCAGTCCAGATGTAGTATTTCTCTTTTCTTCATAAGATTGACTTCCATTTTGTCCATTTGCAACTAAGGGAGGATCTTATCCTTTATTTCACAGCCTGGAAGTTGATGTTCTAATTCCAAAGTCACTTACTTACATTTGATTTGGATTTTGTATGATGCTAGAAAATCTATTGTTAGGAAATCATACTTTTAAAAATTAATGAGATTTTCATTTTGGTGTAAATCTAAGAACCTTTCCCCAATACAGACAGAACTGTAAGAGTTTTAGACTTGGCTTACTTGTTCAGTCTTGGATTGTCTTTCTTTTGTCAGGGTGCAGTGGTCTGTCTTTATTAGCTTGCCTTCTGAGGGAGCTTAGACCTTCTTTCAGTTTAACTATTTAATGAAGACAAAGCATTCACCTTTAGCCACCTAAAAAGGTCTTTTGTTTTCCCTTGGTAATTCAACTTTGTTCCAGAAAAGCTGACAGACATCCCCACCAGACTGCCTTGTATGTCCCTTTAATTTTTTTGTACCTTGAAGACAGCCTAGCTATTGGCTGTTGCATTGGTTAGTGTGTGTGTGGGGGGAGGGGGTGTAGTACTCAATGCCAGCATTGGAGACACGTGCTGCAGATGAGGTGTTACTGCAGTGCATGAAGTGAGACATGCACTGTGGTCTGAAAAGCAGAATGTAAAGCTGTAGCCAGGTCTTGGCATGCACTGAGCCAGTATTGTAACCTCCACTTCAACCGTGTATGCATCAGGCCCCAAGGGAAGGCGCAATGGATGCAAGCAAAACCCTCTGCCATCGTCATCATCCTGCAGGGATCTAATCTCCAGCTGTCTCTGACCTCTCTTGGTGTCTTCTGATATTTGGAAGGAGTGGGAAGAAATCAACCAATTGAAAATGTGGGGAAAAAGACTGAAAAGGAAAAAAAAGACAGAGACACTGTTTATCCTTCAGTACTCATCCACAAAATCCTGGAGAGTTTCATACTTCAATACTCCTCCACAAAAATCCTGGTTAATTTCCAGCCTAGGGATCCTGTGAAAACACCTTGAACATGTATCTTCAAGGCCCAAAAGGCAAATGGCAGGGTGAATAGGGGATAAGGGCCTTAGAAAGGATGTTTTGACTTATGTAACCTCAACTCTCAGGTTGAGTTGCCAAGCACTCCATTAAATGTGTTAGCAGTGTTATGGCCACATTGTAGAAGGCAATAGTTTTGATTTGCCTTCTACACTTCAGCTTTTTGTTTTCTTTGCTGTTTACAGTCCATTGGTTTTGTAATACCATGACTTGAGTGGACTCCTTCCCTAAGTCTAGGCAAGATTAAAGTTTATAAAATTAGTATTGTTTTAGTTTTTTATGTTAGCCAAAAGTGCTCTGTGCAGTACCTGCAATGTGCCCAGAACTGATTCCTCCAGCAATTCATATGGAGTTAAATGTATCTAAATATAACTGTAAATATTTTTTTTATGAAACCCATTGCTCCTACTACTAGTGGAAGTGTCCGAGTATATTTCTTCCACGTTGCTGTCATTTCTACCTGCAATTATTGGTATTTTATGACTTTATGCAACACACTGCAGTCGCTGAGTGTAGCAATTTCAGTTATTTATTATTTATTTATTTATTTATTGACATTTGTTAACCGGGTTAGTCCAACTGGGATTTTGTCCCATTTTCAGTGGAGACCCGAGGAGAAAAGCTCCAGATAGTACAAATAAAACATTACAATAGTAGACAAGCACAGCAAACAATAGAAATAAAACTAGCGTTACAGTAGTAAACAATAGAAAACAACACTAACAACAGTTAAATGACAGCAATTTTTTTTTCTCAAGATACTATGTAAGTGTACTAGTGAGGCAGAGTGCAGAGTGTTACAAAGATCAACTGAGAGTGATTCCAATGTGGGGGGAGGAGAGAACTATGTAGGGTCATAGCAGGGGCAGATTCTGGAATTGAGTAAATGTGTCTTAAGTTTCTTTTTAAATAGCGGGGTGTGAGAGATTGAGCGTATGTCAAGGGGAATTTTGTTCCAGGCTTGGGCCACAGAGTGTTTGTAGAGTAGCTTACCTACTGACTTATTTGGGTGGTAAATATCAAACAATTGTTGATTAGAGGTGCGGAGGGGTCGAGATGGGGTGTAGACAGAGACAAGGAGAGATAAAGATGGACAGTAGGATGGTTTAAAGAGCATAGAGTGCAGCATGTGAAATTGGTAGAGATGTAGTAGTTGTGGGAGTTCTAGCCATTGTAGAGACTTTAAAGCAATACAGTGGTGTGTGTTTGGGGAGTTAGTGATGAATCTGGCTGTTTTGTGGTAGGATTGTTGGAGTTTGTTCAGAGTAGTTTTTTGGATATTTGTGAGAACTGGAGCGGCATAGAGGAGAGAGGGGAGGAGATGTGCTTGTCCTAGGGTTAGTCTAGCCACGATACTGAGATATTTTTTGTTTCGGTATAACAGACCTAGTTTCTGGTGTGTTTTCTCTATGCACTGCTGTATGTGTTGACTGAATTTTAGTTCGTCGTCAATGACGACTCCTAGGAGTTTGGTGTGGGTGTCAGGTAGGATATATAGGTAGATAGGTAGCTATGTTATTACAAGACTTAATAACAAAGCCGGATTTATGACGAGTAAGAGTTTGTTTTTTGTGGGATTGAGGATCAGTAAGTTTTCTGAAAGCCATTGTTCAGTGGAAAGTAGAGCTGTTTGGGTTAGGGAGTGTAGGTCAGAGATGTTGGCTGTAGAAATGATTGTGGAGTCGTCTGCATGTTGTATGAGAGAAGACTGATAGTATGAGGTGAAAAGATCATTGGTGAAGATGTTGAATAAGAGGGGACCCAAGATGGAATTTTGTGGAACACCAGTAGAGATAGGCAAGAAAGGAGAAGGAGAAGAGAGCCATTTGACTGATTGTTTGCATCCAGACAGATAGCTAGCGAACCAGCTGAGGGTGGAGGTGGAAAGGTGAAGGTTAGCAAGTTTAGATAGAAGTAATGGATGAGACACTGTATCAAAAGCTTTGGAGAGGTCAAGAAAGAGACAGGAAGTAAGTTTATTGTTGTCCAAAGATTCTGCAATGGTGTGAGTGAAAGAGAGTAGAGCAGTAGTTGTGCTGTGAGAGGGGCGAAAGCCATGTTGAGTAGGGGTGAGTAAGTTTTGATGGGGTGAGTAAGTTTTGATTGAGAAGGTGATGGAGAAGTTGAGTGTGGATACATTTTTCTAGTATCTTAGATAGTGGTGATAGAATGGCAATAGGTCGATAGTTTGAAGGGTCAGTGGAGTAACCTCCTTTATGGAGAGGGATAGTGTAGAAAGATTTCCAAAGGGTAGGAACAGTAGATTATTGCATAGATCTATTTATTAATATTGTCACTGGGTAGGCGATAGTCAGCTGCGAGTTTGAGGAAGGTAGGAGGTAATTTGTCAGTAGACTGGGTGCAGGGTTTGAGTTTGAGCAGTAGAGATTTGATGTAGGAAATGGGAACAGGCTTAAAGGAAAAAGAAATAGTGTTGGGGTGGGGGTGGGGTCAGGTAAAGAGGAAGAGGTAGGTTGAGAGAGGATAGGAGATTTTGGATGGAGGAGATAAAATGTGAATTAAGTAGGGTAGCTGTTTCCTCAGGAGTTGTATTTGGGTAGGGTGAGGGGTTAGAGGGACTACCTGGGTAAAGGATGCTGTTGAGTGTTGTCCAAAATTTACGAGGATTTGAATTATATTTGTTCTGGCCTGAGCTATAGAATGACTTCTTGTCTATTATTGCCTGTTTTTTAGCAAGATTGCGTAGTTGTTTGTATTTGAGAAGAAGAGGTGTTTGTTTAGATTTGATCCAGGCTTTCCAGACACTGTCTCTTTGTTTCATGATGGACTTAGTTTCTTTTGAAAGCCAGGGAGCATGATTGGATTTCACTCTAATCTTCCTGGAGGGAGCTAGGGAGTCCAGAGTATTCAGGAAAATGCTGTTAAAAGTGTTAACAGAATAATTTATTGGGAGTTGTCTAAGGATGGACCAGTCCATGTTTTGCAGAATAGAGTTAAACTGTGAAGAATTAAATGTAGATAGTTTTCTACAATCTTTGAAAAGGTGTGGTTTAAGAGTATGGGAGTTGTATCTTAGGATGGAGGTAGGGAGATGGTCACTGAGTCTGATAAGGTTGTGGGCTGGTGGTAGTGATTGGGGTGTTGGTAAGAATCCAGTCTATTATGGAGCTGGAGGCTGAGGTTTTGTGGAAGCGAGTGGGAGTAGAAATGAGTTGATGGAAACCATGAAGGTGAATACTATGTAAGGGAGAGTCAGTAGATAGTTTTGACCAGTCTATATTGGCATTGCCAAGAATGAGTGTTTCATAAGGTATGTTGAGAGTGAACCAGGATAAGATGTTTTCCAGAATGGGTATATTGTTGCCAGGAGGACTATAGATGGAAGCTATAGCCAGTTTTTTGTGGGGATTCAGATGAATGTTTAGAATGAGAAGTTCAGCAGGGTGGAAGCTGGGAATAGATGTGGGGTAAGGTGAAAGGTTGAGGGTGTTAGAGTAGAGGATGGCTACGCCACCACATTTCTTTGAAGGTCTGTCTGAGCGGTAGATGTTGTAGGCAGGGGGGAGAGTTTCACTATTACAGATATGTGGCTTGAGCCATGTTTCAGATAGGGATAGGATGTGAGGGGTTTTGTAAGCAATCCAAGAGTGTAGCTCAGTAGTTTTATTAGCTAGGCTTTGAATATTCAGTGAATAAAAGTTTAGGTGTTTACATGGAGGTGAGTTATGAGACAGGGGTTGTGTGTTTGGTAAGTTGTTGGAAGAGAATTCTGAGGAGGAGGTAGATAAGGTAGATGGGGGGAATGGGGAAAGCGGAGGTGTAGAGGGGCCTGGATTGGGGTGGATGTCCCCGGAGGAGAGTAGGTCTTTAGTGAGAAGAGCAATTGATGTGAAAGTATTTGGGTGGTGTAGATTTAGTCTTATTAGATGGTTTGAGAACTTGTAGTACGTGTCTTTTGTATAGAGTTGAGGTAGAAGTGTTAAATAGGCTTGGAGAGATGGTGAAGGAAGAAGAAGTAGGAAAGCTGTAGAATGAGTGAGAAGTTGGAGAACAGAGGAATGGATATGTGAGGTGGTAGTGGTAGGAGGTAGAGATAGAGAGTAGAGTGAGTAGTGTTGCAGATATAAGTAGATGCAGCATGATGAGTAGCTTGGATTGGGTGTGGAGAGAGGAAGTTAGGAAAGAATGTGGGTGTGGAGATGAGCAGGAAGTGGAATTGTAGTGGATGGCTTGGCAGGAAGGGGAGGGATGGTTAAGTATAAAGGAAACTGTACTGGGGGGTGTGTGGGAATGGGGATAGGGTAGGAGAGCAAAGTGAGCCCAAGGGTAGCAAGGGCGAACGGAGTGGGGCTCCACCGGCAAGGAAGGACCCAGTAAAAAACAATCAGTGAAAGAGGAGAAAGGGAGAGAAAAGAGAGTGTAGGGTTCTAGCTATAAGCAGAGGTAGTGGGCCAGAGATTAGGATAGCAGGGGGTTAGAAGCAAAGCACAAGTATAGAAGCTTAGGGAAGAGCAAGGGAGGGCAAGGAATAAGGGGGAGCTTAGGATCTCTTGCTGTGGTAGAGAGGGCACAAGCAGATAGAAGGAGGAATTCTGCTTTTGTCTTTTCATGGACAAGTATATCTGGTTTTCTCGCATCTATTTTCTGAACTGCAGGTAATGGGTGATCCCATGTAATATAATCTTAATTATTCTGTATAGTGCTTTGTGTTCTCATGTTCCCAGTGCTTCTCAGCTACTTCAATATTGTAATGTTTGTGCAATCTCCACTGTATCTGTCTTGCCACATTATTATGCCTTTCAGTATACAGGCTCTCTGCCGTTAGTGAATTACACCCAGCAGCAAGATGTGCAACTTTTTCCACTTCCTTTTTCCAGCAACAAGATGAGCAACCTTTTTCCAGTTCTGTATATACTCTGTATTTGTCTGTTTCTTCCACATGTTCAGTGGACTTTGTGAACCATCTTATACGTAGTCCACTATCCTGGACTGCCAGTATTAACCTTTCATCTTTTAGTTTCAATTCACCTCTCCTTACCCATCCCTGTGTCAAATCCTGATCAACATGAGGTTGTGCCAGGAGTTTTCTGTTCTTACCACAATGTTTATGCCTTTTCCACATTCTTGCCTTCTCATCTGATCCTTCTCCTTATATTTTTCCTTTTTTTTTGGCACATTCGTTTGCTAGTTTCTGGTTTTATCATTCCCACTTGACGCCAATATCCTTCTGTTAAACTAAGCATGGGTGATTTTTTCCTAATGGATCTAGTGAGGTCAGCAGATGTGTATGCAGTCACACATTTGCAGATCTTTACATGTAACCAATTTCAAGGAGGACTTTATCACCTTCAGAACAAAGGATATATAACCTTGGTATACACTGATATATATATATATATATATATGTATATATATATATAGATATATATATATATATATATATATATATATGTATATATAGATATATATATATAAATCATTTGAAAAGCATGAAGCATTTCTGTTGTTTTTCTGTTCAGTTGATAAAGCTTGGACTAGATGTCAGGGCTGTTTTTAGTATTCTGAAGTATTCCTTACTGAGTTTTGTTTGCATTTGTTCATGTTTTATTGCTGATCCTTTGCCAATTTCCAAATATTTATACACTCCTTCCTGCTCAAGTTCCTTTATATCACATTCCTATCCCAAAATTGTAACCATGACCTATGTTGTTAAGTAGACAGCTCAATGAATTAAGGACAAGAAACAAGAGCAGCTGTGACAGTTACCCTGGAATATCCCCCTTTGAATTTTTATCCCAGGGATAATGCTTTGTCCATTATCATGGCTTTGTTGCAAAGTGGTTTGCCATTGTTTCATGGTCACTGTAATGTAATCGCTCAATGTAGAGTGTATCTTGTACATCTGTGAGCACTCTGATGTTCGTGTTTCACTGCTGCAGTCATTACACATGGGTTATCCTGCCGTCAGGCGTTCCCAGAGTCGGCCAGAGGTCTTGGTCCGGCATCGGTTGCTGTCGCTTCTTCCCTGAAGTCAGTGCGCCAGGGGTATATAAGATGCAGCCGATGCCATTTTCTTCAGTCTTTCTTGCCGCGCGGTGCCCGAAGCAAAAGCAGTTCGCAAGTGCCGGTCGGCCGACTCCTGAGATTTTCAATTCCTGAGAATTTCAGAACCGAAGTCTTCAATAAAGCTAAGTACCCTGTTGGGGAAACTTTTTCTTGCCTCAGACCGATGTCAGTAAAAGTTAATAATTGTATTTCTTGTGGGAGCAAATACCATAAGGATTTTCATTCTTACTGTATTCCATGCCTAGGCCCAGACCACGACGTCACTAGTTGTCTGTTTTGTGCTAGATTTAACAAACACACTATTAAACGTCTGTTTGATTTTGCTCGCCATTACTTTGGCCAGAAGTTTAATTATACCATGCCGTCAGAACAACCGACGACCGGAATACACAAAAAAACGCAAAGACAAGGATAAGGACATGCATCCGAGGCCCAAAACTGACGATGAAGCCTCTTCTAGGCCAGTCGCCGGTTCTCAGTGAGGCGCTTTCGCAGCCGCTGACACATGCTACCTCAGAGCCACAGGCCGCCTCCGACTCCCACGTGGAGATGTCTAGGCCTCTGGATACTCAAGGTGTTGGGCCTATGGAAACTAACCCTTCAGATGGGTCCGGAGCCGCTGAGCAGGCATCGGCTGCTGAAGGTGTTTTCAGACTTTCACAGCTTACTATAAAAACTACAGCCAAGTCTAAAACTCCATTAAAGACTAAGAAGCTTAGTGTGCTACACGAGCTAAATGAGGAATTAAACCCGCACATAAGGCAGCTGTTTAATCTCAGCCTTACCACAGGATACGTGCCCAAGGAGTGGCGTACGGCAACTGTGGTCCCACTTCACAAAGGTGGTGCCTCTACGGACCCTGGTAATTACCGCCCCATAAGCTTAACAAGTCTAGTCTGCAAAGCTATGGAGAGGATCATAATGGAGCTCATAAACAAAGATATAGGGGACTTGCAGACATTGGACCCGACCCAGTTTGCCGTCAAGGGAAGATCATGCCTTTTGAACTTGGTCGACTTCTTCGAAACCGTCACCAAGGCCATTGATGAGGGAAAGGCAGTCCATACAGCCTGCCTTGACCTTGCAAAGGCTTTTGACACAATACCCCACTCGGGTATTGTAGAAAAACTTACCAGCTTAAATGTAAACCCATATGTCACAAGATGGGTTGCAAACTGGCTTAAGGACAGAACCCACAGGGTTAGAGTTGCTGGCGCTATGTCAGACTCCAAGCCGGTCACAAGTGGTGTCCCACAGGGCTCGGTCCTTGGCCCCCTATTGTTCGGCATCTACTTCTCAGAAGTACAGGCCAACATGGGAGGACTTTGGCTGACAAAGTTTGCAGATGACTGCAAACTGGGCACCATAGTGGAAAGTGCATCGGACACGGATATCCTTCAGAAGGGACTCACGGAAACAGATAGCTGGTGCCAGAGCCATGGCCTGAAGTTAAACGCCAAAAAATGTATAGTCATACCCTTGAGGAAAAACAAGGTAACCCCAAGCTACCATATAGGTGGCAATCCACTAAGCACAGAAGAGGTTATCAGGGACCTGGGGACCCAGGTTGACAGTAGCCTTTCTTTTGACACTCACGTTGCTAAAGTGGTTAGAAAGACCTTCTACATTGCCCACCTGATCATGAAGGGATTCACATCCAGATCTAGTGAGGTCATTGTTCCCCTGTACACTTCACTTATCAGACCAATGATCGAGTACAATGCCCCATTCGGGATGTATCTCACCCGACATCTGCAGCAATTGGAGAGACCCCAAAAGTTCCTCACCAAAAGGATAAAGGGACTCCAAAATCTGTCATATGCTGCCAGATTGAAGAAACTCCAGCTCTATTCAGTCGCATACCATCTGCTCAGAGGTGACGTGCCTGACATACAAGGCCATGTCCAACCCGGAATTAATGGACATGCTTCACCTCAAAAAATCCAAATCCACCAAAACCACTAGAGCAAGCGACTTAATCCTTAGCACGGATATAAATAGGACGTGCTGGAGGGATAGATTTATCACTCAGAGACTCCCTATGCTGTGGAATAGAGTCCCGGTCCATGTGAGGCAGAGCACCTCGCTGGCTCTGTTCAAGAGAAATCTTGACCTGTGGATGGGAGATCGTAGTTTTACCCCGGGAATCATCTCTGTGTCACTGCTGGACAGAGGCACAACAAACTAATGGGCACAGTATTTTTTCATATAAGGGGTGGCGTAAGTCACAAAAATTCGTGCTAGGCTTATAAATGCCTTAGGGCAGATAGCCTAGTATAAACCTATGAACCTAAGCAAGTACAACATTCACCTGGACAGGCCTCCATGCCTAAAAAACAGATACTCAAAATGGCCAAAGACTTAATTACTCTGATCAGGGGTACCCATCCCCCTCCTGATAAAAGGCATAGGCAGGATACAGACTATGACTCCTCTGACCAGGTTTCCATCTCTTCTGATTCCTCTTCAGACCAGGGATACTCTTTACCCCCTAGGAGGACTCTGATGCTGAAGAATCACTTCCTTCAGCCTCTCCTCCTGAGGATTATTCTTTTGGGGAAACTTTACATACTATGAGGGAGCATTTCCATTGGGAGGGCCAGGATTACTCATAATCAAAGAAAAGGCTAAGAGACTTCCTTTTATTGCCTCAGCACAGGCTCCTTGCTATTCCGCCAGTGTTAGATATTGTGGATGATGTGTTTTCTGAATCCAGTTTAAACCCTGATTCTTTGCCCCCTGCTCCAGTCAAACCAGACAGGTACTACAGAGTCCCTGATTCTCACAAATTTCTCTATAAAAACCCTGTTGCTGACCCAGAAACTATTTCCCAGGGTCCCAAAGGGGTAAAGGCTTCCACGGCTAAAAATCCAGTTCCCTCTGACAGGGATTCTAAAGCATTAGACAGATGGGGGAAGAAAGTTTACACCTCTGCAACTTTAGCAGTGAGAGCTTTAAATTGCCAGTTTCACATGCTTAAATACCAACAATATTTAATGTCTCTGTTAAAACAGAAAATGATTGCAAGTTCAGAACATCCTGACTATAAGGAAATGCAGGATTTATTACATGCAGCTGAGCAAGTGGGAAAACATACCCTGCAATGTGGTTTTGATTCATTAGAGGCTTCTTGTAGAGCAGCAGTTACAGGATCTGTGATTCGAAGGCATGCTTGGTTAAAAGAACAAGGTTTACCTGATCATGTTAAAGCTAAATTACTGGATGCTCCTTTACAGCATGATATTTTATTTGGTGTTAAGGCAGAAGAGGTATTAAAGAAAATGGAGGATAAGGCAAAATCTATGCAAACAGTGAAGGATTTCTTACAGGTACAGCCACCTCGTTTTAGCAGAAATTGGCCTTCAAAGAATTGGTCCTTTCCAGTGTCAGACCACAATGAGGCAGATACAGACGCCCAAGAGGCAGATCTCAGCCCCAAGGCTCTTACAGACCATGACAGTGGGGTACTTCAACCCCAAAAGGAGGTGAAGACAAGTCACAACCTTGCAGGAATCAGTCCCAATGACTTCCCCCTTCGAATGCCAAGCACTTACCTTTTGGCAGCTCCCCTAGGGGGAAAACTAGCACTTTTTTCTCAAAATTGACATATCATCACTCAAGACAAATGGGTTCTGAATATTGTGTCTCAGGGTTACAGGTTCCACTTTCACACTCTACCAAGACTAAAAGGAGCGCCAGACCTGCCACAAAATCAATGGTCAGAGGCACAAAAACAAATTACAGCCCTCATGGACATGAGACCTATTCAAAAAGTGCCACAACAGGAACAAGGACAAGGATTTTACTCAAGACTTTTCCTGGTCCTCAGAAAGGACAAAGCCTGGAGACCCATACTAGACCTTTCTACTCTAAATACTTACCTGGATGTTCCGAAATTCAAAATGTTGACACTACAGCAGCTTCTTCCCATGCTGGGCAAGAAGGCTTGGCTTGTTACTTTGGACCTCAAATATGCATACCTGCATGTCCCTATCAGACAAAATTGCAGAAGATACCTCAGACTCATAGCTGGTTCAATGCATTACCAATTCTCTGCACTGCCCTTTGGCTTATCTACTCTGCCCAGGATCTTCACAAAGTGTCTGGCACCAGTAATTGCATTTTGCAGACAAAAAGGAATTCAAATATATCCATACCTGGACGACTGCCTTATTCAAGCAGAGAGCAAGGACATTCTTCTAAAACATCTGGTGTTTGTGAAAAGGTTGCTAATTTGCCTAGGGTACACTGTAAACGAAAAGAAGTCGAAACTAGTGCCCTCACAAGAGATAATATTCCTGGGTGCCAGCTTAAATACAACGGCCCAGATGGCTTATTTCACGCCAGACAAGTAAGGACAACTGACTCAGTACTTTCAATTGATGGCAACAAAAACCCAACTCCCTGCAAGAAAAATTCTGCAGGCCTTGGGATTCATGGCATCCTGCATTCTATTAATTCCATATGCCAGACTGCATATGAGGAAATTACAATGGTGAGCATACCAAGTCCTATGCACGAGGGATTGCACGGTCCAAACCAAGTAGAAAGCACCAAATAGACCAGCAAGGCAGCACAGAGTTCAATAAATTTATTGAATACTTGTATGAATAACAGACTAGTTTCGGCAAACAGCCTTCTTCAGTGTAATACAATGCAGTCAAGTTCCATTTTAATCATCATTTAAATACTTAGCAAGAGCTAATATATGTCTTGTTACTTTTAATTAGTTGCACTTAGTATCATATTATTGTTCTTGGAGGCTAATACTGTATGTTTTGGGCTTCAATCCTTGATTTAAGCCTCACATGATGGATGATGCTGATGATTTATTTTATTTTGTTCTATTATACACCCACGTACATTCACACATGTATACTTATTGCCAATGCCCTATATTTCCCCAATTTTTCTGACATAGCATGTCTGATCATACTTAATTAAAGTATTTGCTGTACTATACCTTGGTGCTTTTGATGAACACTTGTCTAGTAGCTAGTGCCAATGGCTACGCAAATACAGTTTGATATAAACATGAATATGAGTATATGGCTGGATGGATATGCCATAATATACTAGTAACTTGTCCAAGTTTATGCTTGCATTTCTTTGGGATGTCTATCCTCACTTTTAGGACTTATTTATTCAGTATATATATTATCTACTGCATTTTTGCATGACCAATTTAAAATATGTTTCAAACTAATGAATATTTATGAGCAAAAAAATTTTGATTGGCTCTTGCTAAGTATTTAAATGATGATTAAAATGGAACTTGACTGCATTGTATTACACTGAAGAAGGCTGTTTGCCGAAACTAGTCTGTTATTCATACAAGTATTCAATAAATTTATTGAACTCTGTGCTGCCTTGCTGGTCTATTTGGTGCTTTCTACTTGGTTTGGACCGTGCAATCCCTCGTGCATAGGACTTGGTATGCTCTGTGTCTTCACTCTGTGCTGGGGGACTGAGCAGTGGAGTCGTTTCTCAGCCAGTCTGGCTGAAGATTTATGGTGATAACTTTTTGTGTTTTTCTGCTATTCCAGACTCACTTGATTGTTTTCAAACAGTGAGCTGGTAGTATACATGCAGTCTAGTTCATTTATCTGGGTACGAGTTTGGTTGAAAGAAAGGGGCACAGCTGTCGGTTGGTCGAGCGCCATTTTTGCTGAAGCTACATTCTGCGAGTACTTCGTAAGTGTGACCAGCTTTTTTGGAACATCAGCGTTTGAATTAAGGAACGCAGGGTTGTCGTTGGGTTTTTGTTTGTAATACGGCCATACCGAGACTGGGACCTGGACTTCCTTCTATCCGGATGCATGGCTACATGTTTTATTCGTCGTGATTGAGGATAAATACTTAAAGATTTGTGAGTTTTGGGTATTGGGGAATACTGAACTGCTGTGTTGCTATTTTTCACCAAATATTAACCTTTATGTGCGGGATACCTACGTTTGGGCATTTACGGGATCGTGACTGTTGAGTGGAACATTTTGTTTGTTGCATTTGAAAGACAGCGACGTTTATTTGGAAGCGTTCTGGAGGCATTCATCCATCCTGAACTTATGTGATTTATATAATCAACGGACTAATGTGACATGGACATTTTTTGGTGCTTATTTCCTTTTGTTAAGTGGTGAATTTGTTGTTCATTCATGTTTTGATATTAGGAAGTGTGTTTAGTGTTTAACGATACTTGAATTGAAGTAATACCATACCTCGGCAGTCAGGTATTGTTTCATATTAGTATGTTTTTCAACTTGGGGAGGTATCAAACATGTTTTTGAACACCTATTGACTCTATATATTGGTCATTTTCATAGGCCTGTAATTACGGAAAGTGTTTGCAACTCCAAATATTATGCTTTGGGTGAATGGGTTGCAAGACACTAATTTAACCTATGATATATGTTGGGTATATTGAAGTGGTGTATAACATCAATGATTTTGCTTGTGTCGAATGCGTATTTTATACATGGCAATTTAGGGATGTATCAAACATATATATGAACATAAATCGATCTCTTATATTGTTCATTTCTTTTGGCCTGTACCAACTGAAAGTGTTTTTTCACACACCTGTTATGTTTTGGGTGTAGGAGGTTGCTAGATACCAAATTGGCCAAAGATATTTGTTGGGTCTATTCCAAATCTTGTAGGTTTTTACTGTTTAGGTATGTTTATATGCATACACTTTTGATATAATTATAGGACGACAACTATTTGCAGTCAGTACAGGATCGGGACCTGGGACCCTTATATGGTGCAGGGGGACAGGAACCTTAAATACCATATGTCTCCTACACTTTATTTTTGGGGGGAACTATTAGAACCGCGATTTTTACCTCAAGCAATTTGATATAACTATTTGGTATAACGACTGTTTAGAACTAAATCGTGATCAGTACTTGAATCTTGGTTCTTCAATTTTGGTCAGAACTATACACAAACTATTATTGGTTTGGGACAGCATATGTTTGTACAGTTTTTTGGCTTATCACTGGAAGACCAATTGGCCAAATGACTACAGAATATATGTTATATGATTGTGCATAATAATTTTTGATACATGACATATTCATATGTGTCTGTTCGTCAGTATATGAGCTAAATTTCACTCTATGCTGTGAAGTGAGTGAATGGAATTTTAAAACATTTAATATTCACAAACACTGATACATCTAGCTTTTGGCTTTTGGATGTGTCAGCTAACTGGTGTAGTGAGACCAGTTTATGTGCAATGGTACATTGGATTAGGTTGGTCTTAATACACATTAGGTCTATGATCTCCATACACTGATAGTTTACAATAGGCATAGGAACAGCAGGGAGATATATATATATATTTTTTTCATAATATACCGGGGAAATATAGGTATGAGATAAGTGAATATAATATATATGAATGTTTATGATTACCTTTGTGACATCCTTATAATACATATCAGTATAAGGGTGCTTTGGACTTTAGTATGTATTATACATACAACAGGGGACATCATTATTGAAAGTATTACCTAGGAACACAGGTTGGATGAGTAATTAATCTGGGCTACATTTATGCTCTTTCAACATACAAGTATTAGAGGGACAGAAATGGTTTTGAATCATCATATGTTGTTAATTTCTGAGTGTTTGCCTTTATAGTATTTTTGAAAAGTTTAATAGACAAATGCAAATACTATCTATACTGCTGTACTAACTTATATCAGAACTCACGGTTTTTTCATTTGTTAGTTATTGCTATTTATCTATTCAGAAACTAGCCACTGCTCGGTCCCCCAGCCTGAATTAAAATTGGTATTTTTACCTACTTATTATTGTTGTATGTGTTAATTGGATGAACACTTTATATAGATATTCACATAGAATACTATAAAGTATATAGTGACTAGAGTAGTCATCCGGCTGAGAGAGGGGCATCGTATTACTAAAGAAAATCGTTACAATTAGATTATTTAAACTGAATTTTGTTAGGCTCATATTTGTTTGTTGTATCACTGATCACTTGAGTTATACACCTTCATCAAACCTTTTTCTGGGTTTTGAATATAGGGTGTTTTCAGTGCCTATTGTGATTTGATCTTGTTCTCAGTTCTGCAATACTCACAGTGGTTTGTTGTGGCATTGTAAGTCATTTTCTATCTACAGCTGTTATTTATAGTGGATAATTACGCCCATTGGGGTGTATTGCACTGATTTATTGGATTTGTGATTCCACTTTTGGATTATTCAGGACTGAACTTCTTTCATGTTGGGTTGCTTCATTCATATATACGTCAAAAGTGGTATAACAATACCACAATTCACCCCTTAGCCATTTTTGGTGTCCTACCTGACATAGGGATTTATTGATCCTGGTCTTATTGAGTTATTCGTGCTTTCTGCCACCCCTGTGACTCTTTATTAAGGATTGGTGCTTATTTTTTCTCTCTGTTTGATGCTACTGGGTTTTCCAACTATTGTGTTACATATTTTGTTTAAATACTATACTCTTTGGTTATTTTTGTGCTCCATCAGTCATCAATAGTAGTATACTCTAACATTGTTCACAACATGGATCTAAATACTATCCTATCTGGATTATGTGCTGATCGGCAAGATATAGCAGTGTTTGGTATTGAGAAATTGCCAAGCAATGATCCAGCTAATTCGGCTCAGACCACTTTGGCAGATTGTGACATGTTTTTTCATTCAATCACCAAAGCATTTAAGACCCTTAGATCGAACATTTGGCATCTCAAGTTATTTAAAGCATATTCGGCTCAAAACATGGCTCCCAGAGGATTACGAATACGAACACAACCTCTAGTAGGGAAGCCAGATGAGAAACTAAACCAAGATTGGCAAGAGGCTCTTCAGACTGGATCCATGACATTTGTGAACATTTTGTTACAATATTATGAAAGGACAGTGGATTCTAACATACTTGAAATTAAAAACATATGCTCCGAGGCTCATAAGTTTGAATCCTCTTTGAAATATCAGGATAATATTAAAAAACTATCCTCGGAATTGATGGAGCATGAAAAAACCCTAAAGGAACGTAAAATTAAGAAGTTTCATCGTGACTTTTCTGATTATCAGCGGGGTAAACCGTTTGATTTCAGTAGATCGGTTAGATTTGCGGATACCAATCAGGTTAGAACAGGGCCCAGTCGCACCAAAAAGAGACCCCGCTCAATTCTTAAAAATAAGGGGGACAGTTCATTTAGCACGTCTGGTGACGAATCCTCACTCACTGATTTTGAGGGATCAGGGGAGAGGGTTTCACCTAACAGGAAGAAAACTAACAAAATTTCCCCTTTAGAGGGAGCAAGGGACACCGGGGGGGCAGAAAGCACAGAAAGACCAATCACTCCGGTCTCCCTTCAAGGTCTTTTGGACAACTTCTTGAAATAGGAGATACATCAGGGCCTACTCAGAATGTGTTGAATTTATCTAAGACCATATTGACAGATGAACAGGTGGCACTACTGAATAAGGGTTTGAACTATATTCCTTCATTTTTCAGCCAGGAATATCACATAGTACAGGATTTACAGGCCTTTTGTAGGATATTAAATCTTAGATTGTTCTTTGAGGATAACAAGTCAGAACCATCTGAGGACTTCCGTTTTGGCAAGTCCTCATTCCAACCTCCTATGAATAAACACGTTTCCATTTTCATGGATACCATTTTGAGGGATATTCATTTTGAGAATTTGGGACACATTATGTTGGCCAGCAACCTAACCCCTGAAGACAGGATAGCTTTGAATACATTGTGTGACAATAAAGATATAGTTATTGTCCCTGCAGATAAGGGAGGTGCAGTTGTGGTTTGGAATACTGCGGATTATGTCCAGGAAGGGTTAACCCAACTGTCAGATGCCAAGTGCTATATGTACATGTCCATAGACCCTACACCAGTATTTAAGGAAGAGATTGACTCCTTTTTGAGGCTGGCCCATGAGGAGGGTATTATAAACAAGAAATGTTTGGATTCACTTATGGTTTCTGAACCATCTAAACAGATATTGTATCTTCTACCCAAAATTCATAAATCTCTAGAAAAACCACCAGGCAGACCAATAGTCTCAGGAATAGGCTCTTTGACCGAACCATTATCGGCCTTCCTTACAAAATATCTCAAACCCTTATTGGTTCACATAAGATCTAGGCTACAGGACACCACTCAGTTTTACAAATAATCAGGAGATTCAATTGGAACCTGAATGGTATTTATGTACTTTGGATGTAAAATCATTATATACAAGCATACCCCACTGGGCGGGTCTCCAATCCTTACAATACTGGTTGGAAAGGGCCAATCTATATTCACCGGTTTTAACACTCTTCTGATATGTATGTCTGAACATGTGTTAAATAAGAATGTTTTGTATTTCCAAGGCCAATGTTACTGGCAGCTACAAGGAACAGCTATGGGGCATCCTTTGCTCCTATATATGCTGACCTTTTTATGGCCTATGTTGAAGAATATATGATTTATGACATATCACATAACATCTTTCAGGTGGAAATGGACATTTGGAGACGCTACCTGGATGACTGCTGGTTGGTGTGGCGGGCTGATGAGGGTTATCTAAGGGAATTTGTTGAGTATCTTAACGATAATGTCTGGGGACTTGAATTTTCAGTGACATATGATAAAACACCATTAATTTTTTGGATGTCACTGTATATAGGAACCCAGACAATACCTTGTCTACTAGGGTTTTTCGCAAGTACCCGCAATATAATACCTTGTTACACGATCAAGTTTACATCCCCGTCACACCATCAGAAGTATTCCCATATCCCAATTTATACGTATTAAACGACTCAGTTCCAACATTGAGGAATATCAATCGGCCAGTAGGGATCTCAGTCGGAGGTTTATCCATAGGGATATGACAGATTTGATATTCTGTCTGCTCAGAGTAGAGCCAACAGTCTTGAAAGGGATAACTTACTACAATATCAGAATAAGAACAAAAATCAATCATCTCGCAGTACATGTGTCAGATTCATCACCACTTATGGTAGAAATATTAATATGATCAGAAACATTATCAACAAACATTGGAATATTTTACTGGCTAATGACAAATTACGAAGTATTTTGGGACCCCGTTGTCTTTTTTCATACAAACGTGGTAAAACCTTAGGCTCCTACTTCTCACATTTCAAACATATGGCAAGTGGGGGGACGACCCATAAACAATTGACACTTCATGGTGATGAACTTATTGGTTCATTCCCTTGTGGCCATTGTGGATCCTGCCAGTATATGCCTAAATCGAAGGAGTTTACCAGCCGTAATACCAGTAGAATCTTTGATATTAAGATCTTTGGTAACTGTAGTAGCGATTGGGTGGTGTACCTGGCCTCTTGTTATTGTGGGGGATTTTATGTTGGACAAACCTCTAGAGCTTTGAGATTTAGAATGAATGAACACCGCAGTGATATGAAAAATCATAAGGAGACTAGTGCCTTATACCAACATACACTCAAACATCCTCAGGCCAGGTTCACCTTTATGGTTATTGATCGCATTTCTGGAGACAGAACCAACAAACAGGGTTGGCATGGGTTACTGGATCAAAAAGAGAAATATTGATTACTACTTTGGGGGTCTATTCCATCCTGGACTGAATGACCATTTATAGGGGAACAAGGCTACTCTCTAATAATAATGTTGAGAAATCTGATACCAATCAGTGGATCAGATTTGTCTCATTTTTTCAGGTTGCTCTTTATATATGGCTAATGAACATACAAACATTTTGGTTTGGTATTGATTATGGGCCCTACCTCTATAATACATATGATATGGACAATGTCCATGTGAAATCAATGACCATTCTGAACCCCGTGGTTGTAGGATTAATAGGTACCCAATATGTGGTCCTCTGACTAGCACTCATATATGCAAGCTTAACATATCTCTATTTATTACTCTAACCAGTTGCACCTATTATTATATCAGTAGTCTTGGAGGTCAAGACTTTATGCTTTGGGTTATAATTTTGATGTAAACTTCACAGTATGCATTATGCTGATCATTTATTTTGTATAATTGCATACCCACATACATTTATATGGTATATCCACCTCAACCCCCCATACATTGGCCTTATATTTCCTCACTTTTCGGATATAGCATGTCTGAGCCCTTTTTATCTAAGCACTTGATGTATAATACCCTGGTACTTTTGATATATAATTGTTCAGCAGCTAGTGTTAATGGCTACCTAAATACAGATTGACACCAATATGAGTATGAGTATATGGCTGATGGATATGCCATAATATACTAAAAATTTGGTCAATTTCATGCAGGTATTTCTTTGGGGTGTTTATCCTCAGTGTCCAGGACTGATTTCATCAGTATATATGTCTTGTTACTTTTAATTAGTTGCACTTAGTATCATATTATTGTTCTTGGAGGCTAATACTGTATGTTTTGGGCTTCAATCCTTGATTTAAGCCTCACATGATGGATGATGCTGATGATTTATTTTATTTTGTTCTATTATACACCCACATATTCACACATGTATACTTATTGCCAATGCCCTATATTTCCCCAATTTTTCTGACATAGCATGTCTGATCATACTTAATTAAAGTATTTGCTGTACTATACCTTGGTGCTTTTGATGAACACTTGTCTAGTAGCTGGTGCCAATGGCTACGCAAATACAGTTTGATATAAACATGAATATGAGTATATGGCTGGATGGATATGCCATAATATACTAGTAACTTGTCCAAGTTTATGCTTGCATTTCTTTGGGATGTCTATCCTCACTTTTAGGACTGATTTATTCAGTATATATATTATCTACTGCATTTTTGCATGACCAATTTAAAATATGTTTCAAACTAATGAATATTTATGAGCAAAAAAATTTTGATTGGCTCTTGCTAAGTATTTAAATGATGATTAAAATGGAACTTGACTGCATTGTATTACACTGAAGAAGGCTGTTTGCCGAAACTAGTCTGTTATTCATACAAGTATTCAATAAATTTATTGAACTCTGTGCTGCCTTGCTGGTCTATTTGGAAATTACAATGGTACCTAAAAAGTGTTTGGACTCAACACTGTCACAGTTTGGAAGCAGTAATACCACTAATTCCCTGCCTGCAACAGGAGTTTCGATGGTGGGCACAGGCATGTCACCTCAACAAGGGACAGCCTTTCACTCTTCCCACAGCCAGGCAGATATTAACAACAGATGCTTCGGATTACGCCTGGGGAGCACACATGGCAGGAAAATGTATTCAGGGCAAGTGGACCGCAGACCAAATGCATCTTCACATCAATCAAAAAGAGATGTTGGCTGTACAAAATGCCCTAACAGCTTTCAAGGACCTTCTGCATCCAGGACAACTATTATTGAAGACAGGCAACACCACAGTTATGTGGTACATAAACAAGCAAGGGGGCACTCATTCTTATCCCCTGTGCAGACAAGCCATGACCTTGTGGAACACAGCTCTAACCCATCAAGTTCATCTGCAAGCGCAATTCCTGCCAGGAAAGAAAAGTACTCTGGCAGACGACTTAAGCAGAAACATCATGGATCCTCATGAGTGGAAATTAAATCCACAAGTATTCAGCATGATAACGCAAAAATGGGGGTGCCCAGACATAGATCTTTTTGCCTCCCCAATGAATTGCAAACTACAAAAATTCTGCACAAGGACATATCACACACAGGCATGGAAAGTGGATGCTCTCTCGCTCAGCTGGAAAAGCCTAAAAGTTTATGCCTTTCTACCACTGCTTCTCCTTTCAAATGTACTCCTAAAAGCCAGACAAGAAAAAACACAGATAATCCTGACTGCACCAGACTGGCCACACCAGCACTGGTACCCAATCTTAAAGAACTTAGCTCAAGGCCCACCATGGATTTTACCTCAAACTCCACACCTTCTGACTCGACAAAACAATCAGAACCTGCACAGTCAGCTCAAAACCTTAAACCTGGCTGCATGGCAAATCCATTAGTCAAGCAGACAATATCTCTCAGTAAAGCTGTTATGGATGTCATTTTGGAGGCCAGGAGGCCTAGCACCAGGAAATCTTATTCAGAAAAGTGGAAGAGATTCTGTGCATGGAACCAGGTTCAAAGCTTTGACCCTCTTGTCCCAAATATTCCTCAGATTTTACAATGCTTAACTGAGATGCTGGACAAAGAACTATCTTTTTCATCCATTAAGATCCATGCCTCTGCCATCTCGGCTCATTACAACACAGATCCTCCTATTTTCTCTCATCCATTGCTAAAACAGAACCTCAGAGGGGCTAAAAACATAAGACCACCCCAGAGAGCACCAACACCAACTTGGGTCCTCAATTTTGTCTTGGAAAAACTAACTCTACCTCCTTTTGAGCCAGCCAGTTCAGCAGAATTAAAATATGTATCATGGAAAACTGCTCTGCTTCTGGCAATAACCTCAGCACGAAGAGTCTCAGAGTTACAGCCACTAATGGCAGTGGAGCCTTTCATCATTTTTCACCAAGACAGGGTTTCTTTAAGAACAAACCCTTCATTTATGCCTAAGGTGGTATCCAGTGTGGCTCTTAACCAAACTATTCACTTGCCAACTTTTTATCCAAATCCCCAGAATAAAGGGGAGAGAATTCTGCATTCCTTGGACATAACAGACAATTACGTTTCTACTTGGACAAAACAAAAGCTTTCATAAAAACTGAGGAATTGTTTGTAACGTATGCTGCAGGATCACAGGGAAAGGCTATTTCAAAGCAGACCATTTCAAAGTGGATAGAACACTTTATCTGGTTCTGCTACACACAGCATGGCAAACCTGTACCTAGTAACATTAGGCCACATTCCACCAGGGCAACAGCCACTTCAACTGCCTACCTTAGAGGAGTACCTACCAAAGATATCTTGGAAGCTGCAACTTGGAGTTCAGTTTACACCTTTACCAAGCATTATCACTTGCCTCTTTATTCTAGATCCAGAGCTGGCTTTGCCACTGCAGTGCTGCAGGGCCTCATAGCCACCCTAACTCAGTTTTGGGATTCAACCCAAGTGTAATGACTGCAGTAGTGAAACATGATGAACATAGTACAGTTTTGTACCTACCATAAATGTAGATGTTAGAGTGTCTTCACTGCTGCAGTCCAGGTTACCCACCCGCCATCCCCTCTTTCTTAGCTGGAACTTTTCTATACCTTTCTACCCTATACTACCTATGTGGTGTATTTGCTGGTAACTGAAGGTTTTGTTTTTACCTTTATGGTATGTTTTTAGTTTAGCAATTTATATTGCCTACCTATTTGGGGCACCTGACATCTAGGGCAAGAAAAACTGAAGAAAATGGCATCGGCTTCATCTTATATACCCCTGGCACACTGACATCAGGGAAGAAGCAACAGCAACCGACGCTGGGCCAAGACTTTGGAACTCTGGCCGACTGCGGGACCGCCTGACGGCAGGATAACCCAAGTGTAATGACTGCAGCAGTGAAGACACTCTAACATCTACATTTATGGTAGGTACAAAACTGTACTTTATCCATGAATGTGGGATGCTGTCAAATGCTTTTCGTAATCTATCCATGCCATTTTGCAATTCCCCATTATGACTTTATTTAATAACAAGTGATCCTTTGTTCCATGAAATAATGTATTTATACATGTCTGACACCACTCTTTCATTGGAAATTCCAGTAAAGTTTGAATTTCCATTGCAGACGTAAACACATCTCAGTCATTATAGGTGCTAAAATAATCTTATACCGCATCTTCCTTTGTAAATCCTTCATAATGTCAAACAAAAATATTCTAGTTTCTTAAGGTATGTGCGCTCCATGTTTGACTATCCACCATCAGTTATATAAATATGCCTGGCAACCCAGCATGAGAGCCTAGATTACATAGGTCAGGCAGTCCTTTCTAAGTCTCTTATCCTCTGTCCCAGTTGTTCTCAACCTTTGTGAGGCCGGGACCCGGTAAATTCTTTTTTATTTATAAGACAAGGGCCTGATTCCAACAAATTTACTCATAAATACCTTTCCAAAGCAGGAGGATGTCAAATTGTCAGCAAAACACTCATCACATACACACGCCAAATATTTATATATGCAAAGCATCTAATTTAATAAAGATAAATAAATGTATGAATCTCTCAATTCTAAACACTAGTTCCAACAGTAACTAACATTTTGAATGTAAAAACGCAACACTTTTAACAGTTTAATACAGCAATTATAAGTTCTTGAAAAAGTTAAACTTAGTTTCTTTCATTTCAACTCAGTTTTTGAATGTTTTAGTTAAGCTAATGAGACTTTTGTTGTTGTTTTCTTTCCATTAGCTAGGAACCACGAAAAACAGCAGCAAAACCAAGAAAAAACAAAATAACCACAAGCGAGGGAAACCAAAGGTAATGCTGATAAATCGTCGAGTCTTTATTTGGCCACCACACAACAAAATCCACAATAAATCAAGCACTTTCGCTCGGTTAATACCGAGCTTTTTCAAGATAAAAAACAAATGAGACAACAATCATTAAATGTATGGTAGTGAGTCATGTGACTCATTAATTAACATAATTAATGAGAATTTGTCATGTTGGATATAAAAATATCACTGAAAACATTTTTTAAAGACCAATGCTATTAAAAATAACTTAATAATTGTTAATGCAGATTGCTAGCATTGTATAGCAGTCACAATTATTATTACTTAAAATCAATAAAAACGTTGAAAAAATTGTTACGAATATGTAACTGACCATACCCCGGACTTATTATTCTTTCCATTAGCATATTAATTCTGGGATGAATTGAAGTGACAGTCAAACAGAGACTGTCAGAAAGTTGCAAGCAGTTCCTCTGTTTTGTTTTGAGCACAGTGATTGCAGAAAATGCAGTTTCACAAAGATATGTGGTGGAAAAACAAACAAAATCTCGTTGCTATTTCATGTAAATTTGGATAATCATTTTTAATTCTTATCCAGAATTTTGAATTGCTCATATAATTTCAAGTACTTTCCAGTCCTTTGTCTGATGATAATTCAGTAAGTTGAAGAGTTTCTTCATGGGAAAGGACTGTTTCTTTGTGCTCAACAAAAGGGTTCGCAAGCCACATATTTTGCCTCCAGGATCCTCATGTTCAGTATAATACTTTTCAAACAACAACATCATCTTCAAGTGAGCTGCAATAATATCTGAAACTGAATTCTGTGAATAGAAAACAATTGCTTCCATAATATAATCTGAGTACAACTGAAACATTTCATTGTTTCTGTCTGCAATCATATTATGCCAGAGTTTGAGTTTCTTTTTGAATGATTCAATCTTTTTACAAGCATTGAATATTGTATCTGGACACTGAAGTTTCAAATTCAACTCATTTATCTAAGAAAATATGTTGCCAAGATATGCCAGCATGGCTACCCATTTGTTGTCCTGGAAATAATGGGAGAGGTCACTTTTCTTATCATTTAGAAACAACTCAACTTCCTTTCAGAGTTCATATAACCTCTTGAGAACTTTACCTCGGGACAACCAACGAACTTCCGAATGGAAAAGATTTTGATCAGACCTTATTTCATGACGCAATTCTTTTAACAGTCTTGTGTTTAAAGCACTGTTTTTTATATAATTAATAACTTTAATGGATTGAGACAGGACTTCATTCAACTCGGGTGCCATTTTTTTTTTGGAGGCCAGGCTTTGCCTATGAATGTAACAGTGTGTTGACAATAAGTTATTGCTCGCCATATCCTTAATGTTAGTGACTACACTTGAATTTCTACCTGTAAGACAGGCAGCACTGTCAGTACAAACTCCAACACAATTTTTCCATTCCAGACCTCTCTCTTCAAAGAAACCATTTAAGACTTTGAAATGTTCACTGCTGGTAGTGTGAGTAGGTAATTCAGAAACATTTAAAATGTCTTCCTTCATGTCCCTTTTATCATCATCAATATGTTGTACATATGTAAGTAAAATGCTATTGTTCTGAATATCTGTAGATTCATCCAGTTGTAATGCAAACAAGTTTGACTTTTTAATTTTTTTCATTGAGTTGCATTTCTGTGTCTTTTGCCATATCGGATATCCGTCTTTCAACTATATAATTCGACAATGGGATGCCTTTCATTTTACTTGCCGCAAACTGGTCTAATACTTCATTACAATTTGTAGTCAAAGAAAGCTTAATGATATCTTCGCCAGTGGAATACGTTTTTTTACATTTAGCTATTTGTAATGATATTAAATAGGATGCCGTCAGAAGTGAATTGTCAGTGGTTGAAGCTTGGTAAATCATTTTCTTTTCTATTTTAAGTGCATCTCTTTTACGCATAACAAATTCCAGGGTTTTGTTGACTAGATTGGAATGTTTTGTACTGAGATGTCTCCTAAGTCATGATGGCTTCATAGCTTCATTTCCAAGAACAGTAGCACAAATGACACATTGAGGTTATGGCAATTGGTCAGTGTCAGGGCATTGTATGAAACCAAATTTTAAGTAGCTGTCCATGTACTTATGAGAGAATGCAGACTTTTTCTTGTGTGTGCTGCTAGTTTCCCACTCCTTTTGTACATCCTGAAGATTGCTCTGTAGGCTTAAGGTGGATGAATCAGTATTTTTTGCATCACAGACACCTTCAATACGACATTTCTTAACACCAAGATTTAAAATTCCTTGTCTCTTATTCATATTAAAATGTAAATCTGTAGGTCTGTCTTTTTAAAAAATCTACGGCACTCGAAACAAGACAGCACTAACACACTGGGATAACCTGCTAACCACAGAATGATTATAGCTGTATCTGGCCTTATCTGCCATTTCCCGTACTTGGCTGAAACATGAAGGTCTGCTCACAAGATTTAATAACACTAAACCACACAGTTACAGCAAGTAGAGAGGGCACGCCCCCTTGAATCTATACACAAAGCACAGTGCAATAGCATGCAGGTGGCGGCCAAAGTATCATACAAAGCAAGTAATACGTACAGTGAATATGAAATGCAATAAAAAACCTAACATATGCATAAAGTGCACCCTCCCCTACGACCATGTGTTGCTACTTATGGCCTTAAACAGGTAAAGATAAATGTACTGGCAAGTTTGTTCCTTGCTTTTTGACTTCTGTCTGTATATATTTCACAAGTAGTTAACTCACAAATAGTACTAAAATCTATGTTTATAAGAACAATCTTTAAAATCTGTCCCTTATTTTTTGCTGCTCTGTCCAGATTTATTGTACCAGAGGTTAACAAGTAAGGCCGAAAGGTATGCAGACCTCTTGATGCTGCTGCTGACAGGGATCCCTCTCACTCTTCACTCTCTCTCTCTGTTTCTCTCTCTCTTACACACACACACACACACACACACACACTCTCACACATATACACACACACTCACACACACACACACACACACACACACACACACACACACACACACACACACACACACACACACATACACACACACACATACACACACACACATACACACACACACATACACACACACACTCGCACACACACACACACACACACACACACACACACACACACACACACTCACACTCACACAGACACACACACACACACACACACACACACACACACACACACACACACACACACACACACACAGTCTGTCGCTCTCTCACTCGCTGAAACTGTAGGCTTTGAGGGAAGAAATGGCTGCACCAGGCCCATCAGTGTAATTCAGAGCAAGCTGTTTAACGATGATGTTTCCACTAAAGTAAACCAACAGTGAATAAACGTTGGACTTAATAAACTTTAAGATCCTCAATGAAGCCACAGACTTGGGTCCTTGCTTCGGTAAAGTAGGCAACCCTGACTCATTTGTTAAGATCTGTGCGTGTTTTACCGTGCCTGACAAACTCAATGAGTATGCACCCTTTAACAAATTTTCAGAAGAAATAAAGAAACAAGATACTTTCCTCCTACTGAGATTTTACAAACGTAGTACAGAACGCACATCCTTGTTATATGAAGTAATAGGTTTAGGTTTAACTTCTGTTTTGTAATATAAAACAGCTACAGTCTAAATGCAGCCTTCCGTTTGCCAGAAGTCATGACTTCTCTACACTAGTGTTTCGCAACTGCTCACTGCTCGGTATAATTAATGCCAGGGCCCAGTACAGCGCCACGGTCCAGCGGTTTATTAACACTGCTCTATCCTGTCTGCCTTCTGTCTCTGCCAAGCACTGTAGTTAAGAACCCTAATGGCCTTCATATTTGACGTGCAAATCTTCTTTCCAAAACTGGTTGAGTGTCCTACTACCCCTCTTATTTGGAATTGGATTCCTCTCCGAAGCTACACTGGATCCATTGCTGAATCCATGGACTCCACTGCTGGATCAGCAACAGGATATTTGCATTGATGCTTGTGTGAGTCACTGACTCTGTACACGTGGTCAGACTTTCTTCGAGCAGGAAGCTGGGAATCCGGCTGCAAGGATACGGAGGCAAAGGCATTATCCAGGCCTTCCAATCCTTGGGCCTTAGCTGTGGAAGGCTTGTCTCTATTTATTGGTGATGCTGTCATGGTCATTTAGTGTTTTGCTGGTAACATATGATGTATGTCACTGACAAAGGAAGGTTCTAGTTTAGTGGCAAACTATTTTTGTCTGTCACATATTAACCTTTTAACAACCTGTGAACCACACCAGATATTTGATGTTTAAACATGCCTTATAAACTTAAGCAAACTTTTCAGACCACCTCAGTTAACCACAAAACTTTCAAACATACTATTTAAGCCTCAGCAAATTACAAAATCAAATTTAAACTTGTTTGTCAAGCTATTACTTATAAACTTGCAGACACCAAATGAAATATTCACTCACTGTTCATTTTTCCCTGCAGACAGGAAGCAGAGTATATTGGCTCATTTGCTGTTTCCTGACCACTCCCTTGTCAGTGTCCAGCAACCCCTGTTCTCCCTCTATCTTTTTGTTTGTATCTACTTTTTATTGTGTTGCCGTGTTTTACTGCTGTGAATGAGTGTGTCTGATTTATAGTATGAATGTTGAGGTGAATTTATAGTTCTGTGAGATGGAGGCATGGAGTGCAGGAGGCTTTTAAAAAACAATGCTGTCATCATGTCTTAGCATCTTCTGCTTTTGGGATGCACAACACAGACCTGCTGTATCACTTATTCTCATTGCCCAACTGGATGTAGAGCAGGATCCAGCTTTTTATGTCTTAGTGGCTGTGTGCAGCAAATAGGCCAGACAGGCTCATGTTTAGAGGCATGTCTCTCAAGTGCACCATAGTACAGCCACTGTATATCCACGGAGAAAGTTTGGTGTGCGGAGGGTGGTGGAGTGCAGTCACCGAAGTCACATTTGTGGTCCACCTCCACACTCAACTCTAACCCAAGTAGGAAATGAAAGGACCTTTCAGCTTCCAACTGACTTACAGAATGAATGGGCTATAAGAGCTGTCATCATGGGCCTGAGAACAAGTGGGCCTGCTGTCATCTTTTGGGGACCGAATAGGTCAGTGGGATGCAGAGGAGGGAGCTTGATGATTAACCAGCTTTGTGGCATAAAAAACTGATAAGCATGAATATGTACGTAACAGCTGCTGTTAAGTAGCTGTGCAACCATTTCTAGTATGCTTTCCTAGCCAGAGAAGGCAGCATAAGTAGACATTTAGCAGAGGTTCATTAGTTCACTGGAATTACCTAAAGTTTCACTAGAAGTAAAGACGTTTGAACAGCTAGTTCTCCTAACAGAACTATTGATAATTTTAGCTTTCATGACATGTACTTGTGCAATATTTAGATCAAAAGTAGTTATCGCTTCCTTAAAACAGTTTGGCTAAGAGTTGTACTTTGTTCTAAGAAATTTCTGAGGTCCTTTATACAGTATGAAATTGTGAGACATGATCCAGAATCATGTAGTCCTTTTATATTCATCAAAGTCATAATTGTGTTTTTCTTGGGGGTGCAGCTACAAAGAGGACTGCTGTTCTAGCATATGCATTTATCAGAAGTTCAGAAAAACAAAAGAAAAACAAAACCGTTGAAGTCACTGAGTCTTACGTTTCTGAAAGCATCTGCTGATACAACATCATGCCCCAGGAAGTGGAAAGTTGTGTACTGTTTGGGTTAATATAACATAGCATACAGTGCCTCTTGGAAAAGGGTGCTCAGATGTAAACAGGTAAGGTAGGTAAATGTTTTAGTTGTGATCATAGTTTAACAGAATGACTTATAATCTGCTTACCTTGGAATGCTGTGGTAGCCCAGGCAAATACGGTACTTGACTAATTATTGTAGAAGACCTGCATTATTTTACAAAACACTTTGTATTTAAAATGTAAACTGATCAGTTTAAAAAAACTCTAGTTTGTACAGTACTAGATGAATAATGTGGCTTAGAAAAACAGATTTTTTTTGTTATTAATTGTTACTAGTAATTCACTGACTTAAGACAAATTTCCATTTGCTATTTGAATGTAGAAAAGGGTTGTGGGCAGTGGTACTTTTTGTATACAGTGTCTGAAGACAAAGAAAGCTGCCATTGTAACTTATTCATACCTATCAACTGTAGAATTACTCCTCTTTCAGCTTGCATAAGTTCTTAGATCTTGAGCTTTTTCTAAATCAAGTTAAAAAGCTAAACAAATGTATCTTGTGTAACAGTAAAAACTCTGCTAAAAGTACAAAGAGCAATGCTGTTTATTAAAAAAAATCTTCTTTGCCAGTATATCAAATACAGTAGTAGGTTGTACTGCAAAAGATGCAAGCATATTTTTCTGTGAATGTTAACAAACAGATGTTCATACCTTGGAAACCATACATGTTCTTCGTGTTTCACTGTTGCAGTCATCACAGCTGGGTTATCCTGCCAGGGGTAGCCCTCAGTCGGCCCAAATACCAGAGGCTTAGTATTTCTGCATCTGTTGCTATTGCTTCAATACTAACGTCAAGTCGTCAGAGGTATAAAAACAGGCAGCTGAAGCCATTACATCAGTTTTTCTTGCCGAGGAGCCCGAAGCAAAAGCAGTTCACACGAGTGCCAGTCAGCCGCTACCTCAGTTTTCATCTCTGCAATTGAATCATCTTGAAGTCTTCTAAAGCTAAGTACCCTGTTGGGGATCCTTTTTTCTTGCTCTAACCGATGTCAGAAAAAGTTAACAATTGTCTCGTCTGTGGAAAGCAAATACCACACCGAGATTTCCATTCTTATTGTGTCACCTGTTTAGGCCCAGACCATGACGTACCTTGCTGTCGGTTTTGTGCTTTGTTCAACGCCTGAACTCTTAGTCATTGGGCCCTTTTTGTAGCTAAATACTTTCGTTCTCGATCTCCGTATTCTGAAATAGCTTCGGTAAGCCATCTGACTACCGATCTTCCAAAAAAATGTAAGGATAAAGACAGAGACAGACTGCACAAGTCCAAAACTGCCGACAACGCTTCTGTTAAGCTAGTTGCCAGTTCACTGGTACTCAGTGAGGCGCTTTCGCAGCCCCTGATGCCCACTTCAATGGATTCGCAGGCTGCTACCGAGACACGTTCGGAGTCCGGTATGCCACGAGACTCTTCTTTGACTGTGGAACCTGTGGATGTCTCTACCTTGGATGGGTGTGGAGTCGTTGTGCAGGCACCGGCTTCTGAGGAAGCTCTTCGCACTACCGATATTCGACACAAACAGACGACTTTGTTCGCATCTTCAGTTCTTTCTAAAACTACCAATTTTCTAAGGCCAAGAGTACGAGCTACGCCTAAAAAAAGATGACCCAATCTCAAAGGCCTGCTTCCTTGCCACAATCTCAGATGGTTAAAATGGCAGAAGACCTGATCATGCTGATTAGGGGAAGCCAGCCTTCCCCTGCTAAAAGAAAAAGAGACTTGTCCCCAGCAGCTTTATCTGACCAAGAGTCCGACTCTGAGGTTTCTGATTATGAAGACATGCCCTTATCTGCCTGTGAGGATTCAGATGCAGAGGAATCCATTCCTTCTGCCTCCCCTCCATAGGATTTTTCTTTTGGTGAAATCCTACATACTTTGAGAGAGCATTTCCATTGGGAATGCCAGGATTATCCTCAGTCCAAAAAGAGACTCTGGAAATTTTTAGATCTACCATAGCACAGACCCTTGACTATCCCTCCTGTTCTGGATGTTGTAGATGATGTCTTTATGGAATCCAGTCTAACTCCTGATACTTTACCCCCTGCTCCAAGGGAACCTGACAGGTGCTACAGAGTCCCTGACTCACACAAATTTTTCTTCAAAAATCCTACGACTGACCCAGAGGTCAGCTCCCAAGGACCTAAAGGAATAAAAGCAACTACAGCTAAGAATCCCACCCCCTCAGACAGGGATTCTGAGCTTTAGACAGATGGGGTAATACACCTCTGCAATTCTCGCCGTTAGAGCATTAAATTGTCAGTTCCACATGCTGAAATACCAGCAACATACTATGGAACTTATTAAGCGACAGTTGTCTACCTTTCCTGACTGTGCAGAAAATAAAGAATTACAGGAGCTTATGCATTCTGCAAACCAAGTCAGCAAGCATACCCTGCAGTGTGGGTTTGACGCCCTAGAAGCATTTTGCAGGGCAGCAGTCACAGGTACTGTATTTAGAAGGCATGCCTGGCTTAAGGAGCAGACCTTGCCAGACCATGTCAAATCAAAATTATTGGACACACCTCTGAACAAGGACAATCTGTTTGGCACCAAAGCAGAAGAGGTTTTAAAAAAGATGGAAGAAAAGGCTAAGTCTATGCAGACAGTCAAATATTTTTTGCAAGTGCAGCCTCCAGGATTAGTAGGCATTGCCCCTCAAAACATTGGTCCTTTCTAGCACCCTCAAGGACATCTCAAACTAGACCCAGGGAAAACAGACCCCCCACAGATTACAGTCTCAGGGTATGGAGAGGATCCAAGCAATGGAGTTACCTCTACTTCTAAAGCAGGGAATGCTAAGCCACCCCCTTACAGAAATAATTCATAATGACTTCTCAACTCCACCCCTCACCTCTGCTCAGTTGCTCTTGCCCTTAGGAGGAAAACTTGCCCACCATGCAAAAAACTGGACCTCCATCACCAACGATGGATGGGTCCTCAACATAGTATCCCAGGGGTACAAATTTTATTTCCACATGCTGCCAGGGTTCCCAGATCTTCCTCCAAACCAATGGGCAGAGGCACAAAACCAAGTTCAGTCCCTGCTCTCCATAAGGGCAATTCAGCCTGTTCCTGCAGAACAGATAGACCAAGATTTTTATTCCAGACTTTTCCTGGTACCCAGAAAAGAGGGCATCTGGCACCCAGTCTTAGATCTATCCATTCTAAACACCTTCCTGGTGGCACCAAAATTCTCACCCTACAGCATCTTCTCCCTATGCTGTCCAAAGATGCCTGGTTAGACACCCTAGATCTAAAGGAGGCCTATCTGCACATCCCAATAAAGGACTTCTGCAGGAAATATCTAAGTTTCAGGGCAGGATCTATGCATTATCCGCTCTCTGCACTTCCCTTTGGCTTATCCACTGCTCCCAGAGTTTTCACAAAATGCCTAGCTCCAGCTATTGCCTATTGCAGACAGACAATTATTCAAATTTATCCCTACTTGGATGATTGCCTAATTCAGGCAGACAGTCAGGAAAAGCTGTTTGAGCACCTGACATTTGTAAAGGACCTTCTAACCTCCCTGGGGTACACTGTCAACAAAAAGAAATCCAAACTAGACCCAGTCAAAAAATTCTATTCCTGGGAGCAAGCTTGGACACAGCATCCACAACGGCATTCCTTACTCAAGAAAACCAAGCCCATCTGACAGGCTACTTCGCTCAAATGGCCACCAGAACCCAGCTGTCCGCAAGGAAAATCCTGCGGGCTCTAGGGTTCATGGCCTCCTGCATTCTACTAATTCCATATGCCAGACTGCGTATGAGGAAACTTCAATGGTACAAAAAGTCTTTGGTGCCAACAATCTCAGGACCTGGAAATAATCACACCTATGATACCTTGTCTAATGGGCAGCAGCATGCAACCACAACAAGGGGCTTCCCTTTACACAACCCCACGCAGCCCAGACCCTAACCACAGATGCATCAGATTATGCCTGGGGTGCACATCTGGATGGCAGGTGCATTCAGGGCCACTGGAGCCCAAATCAAATTCATCTGCACATCAACCAAAAAGAGATGCTAGCTGTTCAGCACACTCTGACAGCTTTCAGATCCCTACTCTCACCAGGGCCCTTACTAATCAAAACCGACAACACCACAGTGATGTGGTACATAAACAAACCGGGGGAACCCACTCTGCAGGCTAGCCATGACCCTATGGAACACTGCCTCAGCCATGCACTTTCACCTGCAAGCTCAATTTCTGCCAGGCAACCAAAACTCTCTGGCAGACGACTTAAGCAGAAATCTCCTAGACCCACACAAGTGGCAATTAAGCCACAACACCTTCAGCCTTGTGACCCAGAAATCGGGTACTCTGAAGGTGGACCTATTTGCCTTCCCCTACAACCACCAGCTCAGCAAAGTCTGCACCAGGGTACCTCACAGCAAGGCCTGGAAAGTGGATGCCCTATTCTTCCAGTGGGCAAACCTCTCAATCAATGCATTTCCCCCCCTATCTCTTCTTACAAGAGTATTACTCAAGATAAGGGAGGAAAGACAAAGGGTAATCCTGATTGCCCCAGACTGGCCACGCCAACACTGTTACCCACTACTGTGCAGTCTGTCACCATTGCCTCCATGGCATCTACCCCAAATCCCTACTCTCCTGACTCGGCAGGATGGACAGTTCTTGCATCCACCATTGCAGACCCTGATCCTTGCAGCCTGGCTTATCTCCTGACTTCTCCTCCAGTGGCCAGCCTAAGCAAGCAGGTACTGGATGTCATGTGAAGCCAGATGACCCAGTACAAGAAAATCCTATGCTGACAAGTGGAAAATGTATTGTTCCTGGATTCACACTAAAGGAGCAGATACAGCACAGCCCTCCTTGCCTCTCATCCTGGATTATCTAACAGACCTACTCCACAGAGGCCTCTCCTTCTCCTCCATTAAGGTCCATGCCTCTGCCATCTCTGCCCATTACAGCACTGAGCCACCTATCTTCTCTCACCCTCTCATCAAGCAATTCCTGAGAGGGGCCACCAACTTAAAGCCACCAAGAAGAGCCCCCACCCCTGCTTGGGAACTTAACTTTGTGTTGGAAAAGCTCATGCTACCCCCCTTTAAGCTTGCAGCGTCAGCAGAGTTAAAATTCCTATCTTGGAAAACAGCCTTGCTTCTGGCCATCACTTCAGCTAGAAGAGTGTCTCAGCTACAAGCACTTACGGCTGTGGAACCCTTCATTATTTTTCATGCTGACAGGTCTCCCTCAGGACTAACCCAACTTTCATGCCTATAGTGGTGTCCAGTGTAACTCTCAACCAATCTATCCATTTGCCCACCTTCTTCCCTAATCCTCAGAATAAGGGGAAAGGATCTTGCACTCTTTAGATGTGCACAGACAGCTCAGATTCTACCTTGATAGGACTAAGCCCTTTACGAAATCTGACCAGTTACTAGTCAGCTTTGCATCAGGTGCAGAGGGCAAGACCATATCAAAACAAACCATCTCCAAATGGATAGCACACTGTATCCATTTCTATTACAAACACCATGGGAAACCACCCCCTCAGGGAGTCAGAACGCATTCCACTAGAGCAACTTCAACCTCTGCAGCCTTTCTCAGAGTGGTCCCTACCAGGGACATCCTGGAAGCTGCTACTTGGAGTTCTGTTCATACCTTCACCAAGCATTACCACCTGCCTATCTTTTCCAAATCCAGGGTGGGCTTTGCAACAGCAATCGTGCAGGGCATACTAGCCAGACCCAGCACGTCTTGACTGCCTCCACCCATTCTTCAGCTTTGGGAATCAACCCGTGTGTGATGACTGCAACAGTGAAACAGGAAGAACATAGTACAGTTGTGTACACTTACATAACTGTAGATGTTCCAGTGTATTCACTGTTGCAGTCCTGGTTTCCCACCCTCCAGTCCCCTTGTATCTCACTCTCCCTCTTTCTCTCTCTCTCTCTCTCTTCCTCACTCCTTACAGGGCTATTGGTATTTACTTTTTACTGGTGGTGTTTTTCCACAATAACTTAGCTCCCTGTTTGGGGGCTGCTGACATTTGGGGCAAGAAAAACTGATGTAATGGTGTCGGCTGCCTGGTTTTATACCTCTGATGACCTGATGTCAGTACTGAAGCGACAGCAACTGACACAGAAATACTAAGCCTCTGGTATTTGGGCCGACTGAGGGCTACCCCTGGCAGGATAACCCAAGTGTGATGACTACAACAGTGAATACACTCGAACATCACATTTATGGCAAGTGTACACAACTGTACTGTCTTTAACAAGTAGTATCAGCAGGAGTTTTCAGTGACCAGACCCAGAGCTTCCATATGAGGGCCAGATATTCCTTTCTGGTTCATTTTTTGAGAGACAGTATTTAAAACAATATATGAACATTTGTCCTTGTCAGCATAATTAACAATATAAATACTCAGTATCAGTCAATCTGTACAACTCAGTCTAAGTATCAGTGACAAAGCATCATCTAAGTTTTCAGTGGATGCTGTGGATCAGTTTGTAAGTTTCAGTTTTGTGGGTAATATGGAACTAATACATATCATCACCTTTACAGGTAAACTAGCAGTATCTCCGTTGTAGTCATTATATATGAACAATATCATTGTATTTTTGTCTCTAGTCATGACATTTCAATATATGCCTCACAATAACATGTCCCTTAGTTATAAAAATATGAATGCAGATATTAAAATATACATAACAAGTGGGAAACAATGGATGTTCTTCGTTCCACATTGCTGCAGTCCTAACTATTGGGTAGTCCGCTGTCCAGTCGGCCCGAATACCAAAGTATATGGCTGACGTCGGTCAGGGCGCATTAGACTGACGTCAGTACGTCAGGGTACTAATGCGCATGACCGACGTCATATCCTCAGTCTTTTTTGCCGCATGGTCCGATGCAGAAGCAGTTTTGCGAGTGCAGGTTGGCGTTCTGAAATTTTCTGAAGTCGGAGTTTCAGACCGAATCAAAGTTGGCTAAGTACCCGTTAGAACATTTTGGTTTTTCTTGCCTCAGTATTTAACCGGATGTCAGAAAAAGTGAATAACTGTATTTCTTGTGGGAAACAGATACCTCATAGGGATTACCATACCTTGTGTATACCTTGTTTAGGGCCTGAGCACGACGTTGTTGGATGCCGCTCTTGTGCTAGGTTTAACAAACGCACTATTAAGAGAAGGTTAGACTGTGCCAGGTTAGTGTTTGGGAAGCGTTGCAATTATAAAATGCCGCCGGATGCTCCGACGCCCGCTTCGTCCAAAAAGCGCAAGGACAAAACAGCGAAGCCTAGGGTTGATGAACCGGCAGTCCCGGACGTGGTGTCTATAGAAGGCTCAGTGGAGCCAGAGGTTTTGCCAGGAGTTTCTTTGGAGTCTCAGGCAGAGACTTTACTGTTACAAGATGTGCCTTCTCAGGAGGTAGGCCAGGCTGAGGGGGCTTCTCAGGTAACTGTTCTTCCCTCTCTTCCCAAGGTAGTTAGAGCCTCTCCCTCTGTTTCCAGAACTTTTTTGAGAGGTAGGCCAAGTTTAGCTTCAGTGGGGGCTTCTCCTAGCACTTCAGGTTCTGTGCCTAAGAAACATATGCTTAAAATGGCAGAAGATTTGATTACTATGATTAGAGGTTCTATGCCCCCTCCTGATAAGAGGCCTAGGGTGGAACCTGAGTTTGACAGTTTTGAACAGTGTTCAGAGGCTTCTGAGTCTTCTGCGGATGATTTGCTGGAGTATCCTCCTTATTCTGATTCTGATGTGGATGATTCCACTCCTACAGCTTCTCCTCCTGAGGATTTCTCATTTTCAGAGACTCTCCATTCCATGAGGGAGCACTTTAAATGGGAAGGCCAGGATTACTCTGATTCCAGGAAAAGGCTTAGGGAATTCTTGTTTTACCCCAACATAGGCCCTTAGCTATACCTCCTGTGTTGAATGTGGTGGAAGATGTTTTTGCAGAGGCTTCCCTGAATCCTGATTCTTTGCCTCCTGCTCCTGTTAAACCTGATAGGTACTATAGGGTGCCTGAAGCTCATAAGTATCTTTTAAGAGTCCTAGGGCAGACCCGAAACTGTTTCTCAGGGACCTAAAGGTGTTAAGGCCTCTGTGGTTAAAAACCCTGTTCCCACTGATAAAGAGGCAAGGGCTTTGGATAGATGGGGAAAGAAAGTGTATACTTCTTCCACTTTAGCCATGAGGGCGTTGAATTGTCAGTTTCACATGCTAAAATATCAAAATTATCTCCTTTCACAATTGAAATCTAAGGTGGATGCTTTGGCGGAAGGTATTGAGTGTAAAGAGTTGCTGGATTTAGTTCATGTGTCTGAACAAGTGGGTAAGCATTCCTTGCAATGTGGTTTTGATGCTGTACAGGCCTCCTCGAGGGTGGCTGCCACTAGTTCTGTTCTTCGCAGGCATGCCTGGTTGAGGGATCAGAATTTAGCTGAGCATGTTAAGACACGGATTTTGGATGCTCCTTTACAGTCTGATGTGTTGTTTGGTTCGCCTGTGGAAGCAGTTTTAAAGAAAATGGAGGACAAAGCTAAGTCTATGCAAACTGTTAAAGATTTTTGCAGGTGCAGCCACCGAAGTTTAGTAGAAATTGGCCTACTAAGGGATGGACATATCCTGCTTATGATTCCCAGTCTAGGGGTAGGTCTAGACGTGGTAGGGGCAGAGCTCAAGGTTCTTTTGGGCCTAGAACAGGGAGTTCACCTGCTCAGACTTCTGGTGAGGGCAGGGGTCAGTCCTTTCGTAAACAGACCCAATGACCTGCCTTTTCAGCTGCCAGTAGATTCTCGTCTGGCAGCTCCTTTGGGAGGAAGACTGTCTCTTTTCAAAGAAAATTGGGATTTAATTACTCAAGACAAATGGGTGTTGGATATCATTCACCACGGTTACAGGTTTTATTTCCATACATTGCCCCCTTTCAAAGGCATGCCAGACGTTCCGCCTCCACAAAGGAAAGAGGCTCACAAGCAAATTTCTCTGTTACTCCAAATAGGGGCCATTCATCCAGTCCCCGTATCAGAAAGGGGCCTAGGATTTTATTCTCGCCTGTTCCTAGTACCAAAGAAGGGGAACACGTGGAGACCAATTTTGGATTTATCTATCCTCAACACTTATCTGGACATTCCCAAGTTCAAGATGTTGACGTTGCAACAGCTTTTACCTCTGCTGGGCAAGGATCACTGGATGGTAACTTTAGATCTCAAGGAAGCTTACCTTCATGTGCCTATAAGACCAAGTTGCAGGAAGTATCTGCGTTTCGAGCTGGAAATTCTCATTATCAGTTCTCTGCATTGCCCTTTGGCTTATCTACTGCCCAGAGTATTCACAAAGGTTCTGGCTCCAGTGATAGCTTACTTCAGGCTAAAAGGAATTCAAATCTATCCTTACTTGGACGACTGCCTGATTCTGGCTCAAGAAAAGGACGACCTTCTACAGCATCTGGAATATGTTATAGCAGTGCTAAGATGCCTAGGGTATTCTGTGAACGAAATAAAGTCCAGTCTAGTACCCTCTCAAGACATGTGCTTTCTGGGTGTGAGACTGAATACAGCAGCCCAGATGGCCTTTTTAACCCCGGACAAACAAAAGAGTCTATCCCTTTACTTCCATCAACTATCTCATCAGTCCGTGCTGACTGCAAGGACAGTCCTTCAAGCATTAGGGTTCATGGCATCTTGTATTCTGGTGCTTCCCAATGCCAAACTGCATATGAGGAAGCTGCAATGGTATCTCAAAATGTATGGACACAGCACTGCCAGGATTTGGACACTGTCATTCAAATAATACCTTGCCTTCAAAAGAATTTTTGTGGTGGGCTCAGGAATGTCACCTAAACAAGGGACTCTCTGTGACCCGGCCAGAGGCGAGTCAGATTTTAACGACAGATGCCTCGGACATTGCTTGGGGAGCTCATCTAAATGGAAAGTGGATACAAGACAAGTGGCCTGCCAGACTACAGCATCTACATATCAACATGAAGGAGATGTTAGCAGTCCAGTTTGCATTAATGGCTTTCAAGGAGTTACTTCTTCCAGGGCAGGTGTTGATTCTAACAGACAACACAACTGTCATGTGGTACATCAACAAACAAGGGGAACACATTCTTATCCTCTATGCAGGCAAGCAATGATTTTATGGGAGACTGCGCTCAGCTTGCAACTAACTCTTCAGGCAAGGTTTCTGCCGGGAGCACAGAACTCCTTAGCAGATGTGTTAAGCAGACAAATCATGGATCCCCACGAGTGGAAACTGGATCTTCATGTATTTCAGAAATTGACAGTGTCCTGGGAACTCCAGACATAGATCTGTTCGCTTCTCCACTAAACCACCAGCTGCCAAAGTTTTGCACAAAGGGGTTTCATCACACAGCTTGGAAAGTGGATGCTCTTTCTTTCAGTTGGAAAAGTCTTCATGTGTATGCCTTTCCACCTCTGCCTCTTCTTCCAAAGGTGCTCTTAAAGGTCAGACAAGACAAGCCAAGGATGATTTTAATAGCTCCGGATTGGCCTCGGCAACACTGGTACCCACTACTAAGGAGTCTGGTAAGGAAGCCTCCATGGCCTTTACCTTTGATTCCACATCTGTTATCTCAGAAGGACGGTCATCTGCTCAATGTCAAGCTTCACTCTCTTCATCTGACAGCCTGGCATATTCTGTGTTGAAACACAGCAGGTCTCAACTTCCTCAACAAGTTTTAAATGTGATTATGGAAGCTAGAAGACCTAGTACAAGGAAAGTGTACGCAGAAAAATGGAAGAGATTTTTATTTTGGAGTACAGCAAAGAATTTGGAGATTTCTGAGCCTAACTTGAGTGTGGCTCTTCAATATCTTACTGAGTTATTGGACAAAGGTTTGTCCTTCTCTTCCATTAAGATTCATGCTGCAGCAATTTCAGCTCACTATGATTGTGACCCACCATTGTTTTCGCATCCTTTGTTCAAGCAGTTTCTTAGAGGGCAAAGAATATAAGACCCCCACGTAGAGCTCCTACTCCTGCTTGGGATCTCAATTTTGTGTTGGAAAAACTTACTCTACAACCTTTTGAGCCTGCGGCTACTGCTGAATTGAAATACTTGTCGTGGAAGACTGCTTTTCTGTTGGCTATTACTTCTGCAAGAAGGGTGTCTGAGTTGCAGGCCCTTATGGCAGTAGAGCCCTTTTTGATTTTCCATAAGGATAGGGTATCATTACGTACTAATCCTTCCTTTATGCCTAAGGTGGTTTCTAGTATGGCTTTAAACCAAACTATTCATTTGCCTACTTTTTATGCAGACCCCCAAAATAAAGGGGAGAAGATTTTGCACACTTTAGATGTACACAGGCAATTGCGTTATTATTTGAGCAGGACTAAGGATTTTAGGCAGTCTCAGCAGTTGTTTGTTTCTTTTGCTTTGAGTTCGCAGGGCAAGCCTGTGTCAAAACAAACTATTTCTAGGTGGATTGGGTTTTGCATTGCATTTTGTTATTCCCATCATGGCAAGGAGATTCCAGCTGGGATTAGGCCTCATTCCACTAGGGCTACTGCCACTTCAACAGCATTTCTAAGGGGGGTGGCAACTAAGGATATTTTGGAGGCAGCTACTTGGAGTTCAGTGCATACTTTCTCTAAGCATTATCACCTTCCTCTCTACTCTAAGTCTAGGGCTGGTTTTGCCACAGCTATTTTGCAAGGCATGTTGTCAGCTCCTGCTTCTTTATGATTTGCCAGCCTCCCTTACCTCTGCTTTGGGATTCTACCCAATAGTTAGGACTGCAGCAATGTGGAGCGAAGAACATAGTACAGTTTTGTACCTACCATAAATGTAGATGTTCGAGGATCCACATTGCTGCAGTCCAATTTACCCTCCCTCCTTCCCTCTGTGTTTAGGGGTGGTTGTGTAGGTGAGGTTATATGCTGATATTTTTGTATATATTGTACATATTTTTGGTGCAGGTATATTGGGCCTTGTCTTTTTAGGGTCTTCTGACATCTGGGGCAAGAAAAGACTGAGGATATGACGTCGGTCATGCGCATTAGTACCCTGACGTACTGACGTCAGTCTAATGCGCCCTGACCGACGCCAGCCATATACTTTGGTATTCGGGCCGACTGGACAGCGGACTACCCAATAGTTAGGACTGCAGCAATGTGGATCCTCGAACATCTACATTTATGGTAGGTACAAAACTGTACTTTAATGTATCCAGTGCAGTATACCGTAGATAAAAAAGTCTTCATGTCACTTCATTCCTCATACCTTGACCTTTCACAATACTTGCCCTCAACTGGTTGGTTTTCTGACTGAAAAAAAATATCTTCAATCAATGAATGCCAAGACACACTAAGGAGATGTGGGTTTCAAATGGAAATCCAAAATGGCAATTCAGGTGTGAAATAGTTAAAGTAGTACGGTTCCATTAAACCGTTGATTTCTTCTTGCAGGCCTGCAAAAATGTACATTTTTCCCATGATTCCATTTTTTTAATTTATAGCTGTTCCTGCTAAATCAGCTGGTCCTTGTTCCCTTTTTGGCTATGAGCCAAGCTACAAGGGCAAAGGTAAATGCAGATATAGGTACACTTTAGAGTAGCCAGTCAGCTAGCATGTTCTCTGAGGTAAAGCTAAAGTAACTGAAGAATTCCCATAAAGACATGGGAAGAGCTTGCAAATTCCACACACTTCACTTTCACATTTTCCAAGCCCTTATGCTTGTCATCAGGCAGAAATCACAGTTATGAATTTCAGTATCATTTTGCCCATTTCAGGTCATCAGTTCTATTTTGTAAGTTGGTAAAAACATCTGAGTTGGCATGTAAGAATTTTGTTTATAGTTCTGTTTGTAAATGCAGCTTCCATAAAGTCAAGTAAACTTTTGACTTGGTTATTAAAAATCTTTGCATTTTCTGTTGTAATGTTAAAGTAAAGAATACTTTTGGGGCTAAATTCCAAAAGAGTTGCTCTCAGTGCAAGTTTGACCGGGTTCTAAAAGACTTGCTGTCAGTGTAAGGCCAATCTATAAACAAGCTTGCTACAGGGGCTGGATTCCAACACACCTACTCTCAGTGTAAGTTGTCAGTGGTCACTTGCACTGAGGATGTCTTTTGGAATCAAGCCTTTCGCATATTCACATTGAAAGTGAGTGCTTTGCTCCTTTACTTATGAGATAGTGTTCTGTGTAGCAGGCCCTTACTGAGAATCAGGAAACCCACACATTATTGAAGATAGTGTATTGTACAAATTATTTCCATGTATGACTGTCCATTTATGTTAGCAACCTGTAAGACTTTTTCTAAGTTAATTATTGCTAAGAGAGCAAGGTGCATGTCAGTATGCCGTTATTGTAACAAGCAGATGAATAAAGGAATTGCTTTGTGCTTTTTAGTTGCAGAAAAGAAACTAGCTTTATCCTGTACAGATGGGATTAAGGGTACATCCGATGTCCTTCCTTAAATCATTGTTGCCATATTCCAAATAGTTGGGTTATTTCACCAGATAACCTGGACGTCCTGCTGGGGTACCAAAGTCAAAACCTTACATAGAACCTTATGTCCAAAGTATGACCTAAGCCTGCTGGCGTAAGGGTACATAAGTCTTGCCATCAGCCCGAACGCAGGTCCTGCACCCATCAGTCTGTTCTACTTGTGGTTGATGATACTGTTGGTCTTTGCTGGTTCAGTTAAATGCATCATTGTAGGACCTTCCTTGATTTTCCTTTCTAGTATTGCTGTTTGGTACTTTATTAGATATCAGCTGGGAGCAGAAAGTGCGACTCTGGTCAGTAGATTCCCTACAAGGATCCCCACTCCCAGTGCCTCTTTTGTTTAGGCGCAGAGCACAATTATAATAACTGTACAATGTGCCACTCCTTTGTACCTAAAACCTTTCTTCCCTCAATATATACTTGACAACCCAGTGCCATAAGCACCTCACCCAGACTAAGATGGCAGACCCTTCCACCTCTAACATCCCACATATAGCAAAGAAGAAATTTAAGAGGCCTAGTCTCAACATTATACATGCCCCGTTGGATTTGAACATATCCAGTGAGGTCTTGGTACCCACGGAAAACTCGACACCTTCTTAGATTCCTGCTACAATGACCCTGTAGGATGTCAGCATGGTGTCTGAGGTTCACTCCTATGAAACAACTGATGTTACCAGCACTACTAAGAAGGGTGGAACCCCATATAATTATCTCTGAAGGACCTGAGGGCAAACAGCAAATTTTAGTTAGAGTGGAATTACCAAGGTCACTTACCAAAGTATGTCAGCTGCGGTGGTGGTGCTGCGGTAGCGTTGTCACCTCACAGTAAGACGTTGTCCTGTTCGATTCTCAGCTAAAGCGTCTTCTGTGTGGAGACATGCGTGAATGGGCATACCTTCGTTGAAGGTTGTGCGTCAGGCCTGGCAAGTCGGTACGTAAAAATCTACTGCCAATCATTAGCGGACCGGAGTTCCACTGTGGCAACCCCTAACCGGGAAAAGCCGAAAGATACAACAACTTACCAAAGTATGTCAGGGGTTGGAACCTTTGCATCTTGTGAAAGGGGTGCCTCACCTAGGAAGAAAAAAAAAAACAGAAAACTAAAAAAGTTTCCTCTGCCAAGACATCAAAGGAGAAGGACTGGGTGGATTTCTCCCAGGGTCTGTTAAAGGCCATAATGGCACTCAAGCAACCATCATTTGCCCTACTCCTGTTACACTTCAAACGTGACTTTTAGAATCTTCTTCTGTGGATGAGGAGGTGGACTCAAGCTCTAATGAGCACTTCTTGGCCAAGTGGCCTCTGATGCTGAAGATTCCCTCTCCCCGGATTCCCCTGTTGAAGAAGCTTCATTTCAGGAAACCACCAATAACATGATGGAATATTTTGAATGAGAATCAGAACAGATTTTATGTGCAAAAAAGATGATATGATCTTTCAGAGGTAGGCACTCCTGCTTCTGTCCATCCTGTCCTGGATGGCTTTCTCAGTGCCTTTGCATGTGTGTCCACTGCACCTGATTCTCGGCCACTAGCTCCTAAAAGGCCTGGTAGATTCCCTTAGGAGATTCTTCCATGTTCTCTGCGGCTACAGAGAAGCCTTCTAAACTCCTACCTGCTGCTAATGCCCTTCCCTCAGATAAAGACAGTAGAGGAACAAATAGACTTGGAAAGAAAGTATATACTTCTTCCACTCTAGCCTTCAGAGCCCTGAACTGTCAGACCCAAATGACTAAACATTTTCTGTCTATCTGGGGGAACTTAAAGAAAATCTTGGCTTCAGTGGAAGGACAAGGCAGTAGGAAATGGGCCATGGCTATAGTCATTCAGGCTTTACATGTGGCCAGGCATAGCATCAAATGCAACTATGAGGCAATGGCAGGTCCTCCAGAGCACCACAGGCTCTCTTATTAGAAGATATGCATGGTTATGCTCTCAGGACTTCCCTGAAGACATTAAAGCCAAGCTTCTAGATTCCACTTTAAATAAGGACCTGCTATTTGGCCCTGATGCAGCCAATTTGTTTAAAACCATACAAGAACCAGGGGAAAGGGATGAAGTATTGCACACAAATTTTCCTTAGTTTGGTTCCCAGATACCAGAGAAACTACTCTGCAGACTCATTTCTTTTGTCAGTAGGGACTCCAAGCCCTCTCAAGGTGAAGAAAATGCCTAGGAAAAGACTCCAAGGTAAACTGGGCAGGGATCCTAAATCTGGGAGGCCTCCCTGTCTAGATTAAACAGCCTATGACAACCCTTTGTGCTCCCACTCTCCAAAAGGCTAACCTCTTCTATGGAAAAGAGGTAGCTCATTACCACAGACAGCTAGGTCCTCTCCAGTATTTGACTTGGTTACAAAATGACTTGGAAGGAAGTCTCTATACAAGAGCATCCCTCCTCCTCACAATCAGATAAATTTACTCTCTCCCATAATTCAGGCCTTGTTCTGGATCAGGCACTGTAGTACCTGTGCCCCAACAGTACATTTCTATGCGGACTTTTCCTGGTTCCAAGAAAAGGAGAATGGAGACCTATATTGGCTCTGTCCATCATTCTTCCACAAGTCTTTCTGGTGTCCTTGGATTTAAAGGACACCTTTCTTCATGTTCCAGTTCACCATGCCTTCAGTAAATTTCTCAGGTTGTCTGCTTACTCATCACACTTTCAGTTCTTTGCTTTGCCTTTTGACTTTCTACAGCCTCCAGTGTCTACTTAGTCATAGCTTTCTGCCAGACTCAGGGAATTCAAATCTTCCCTTACTTGGATGATCTGTTAATACAGGAATCCTCTCCACAAACCTTTTTGCTCCATCTCATCTTTACTGTGCCCAGCTCCTAAGTCTGTGGTTCATGAGCAACTTCAAGAAATCCACTCTGGAAACAACCCAAGACAAGACCTAGACTTCTTGGGCTGGAGACTGGACACAAAGCTCGTGTAGGCTTTTCATGCCTCCGGACAAGGTGCAGAGTCTGTCCATTAATTTCCATTGTCTATTACCCCTTCAGACTTCCACTTCAAGAGAAATTCTCAGGACACTGCGGTTGATGGCTGCAATCATGCCTATGATCCCTTTTTACCATCTCTTGGTTTAATTTCTCCAAGTCTTTGGGGTTTGTAATACCATGACAGGAATGGACCCCATTCCTAAGTCCGGGTATGATTAGATTTCATAACATTTGTACTGTTTCAATCTTTGATGCTGATCAAAAGTGCTCTTTACATCACCTGCAATGGCCATCACCATATGAGAAAGATTCAATGGTACCTGAAATCCATTTGGTTTCAGCATTCCCATCCTCTGGATACACAGCTTCCTGTTCTCCCTTGCTTTAAAGAAAGAAGTTTGTTGCTGGATATCACAGATAAACCTCAATCCCTCAATATAGACCTACTTTTCAGTGCAATAGGAATTGCACTCATATGTTTCAGACGTTGCATGGTGGACATGGATGGGCTACCTGAGAGTTCATGGTAAATGGCCCCTGAATCTGAAATTGGAGCCCATCAGCCTGAAAGAGATGTAGGCACAAATGGGGGTCCTGCAAACCTTCGCACACTTCTGGGCTGCAGGACCTCTCATGAATTATGCAGACAACATCACAGTCATGTGATACATAAGCAGGGAGGGGCAGATCTAACTAGCGTTGCTGGCTAGCTCTTAGTATGGAATCAGACCACAACTGCAAACTTGTCCCTTCAAGCCATTTACAATCCTCTTACAGGACAATGCCGTGGCAGATCTTCTAAGCAGATCAAGGGAAGACCCCCTCCCCCATGAAAGGTCATTGAAGAGCTAGACATAGTCCATAAATGGGGTATACCACAGGTAGACTTACTTGCCTCCAAGCACAGTAAACAACAACTTGCTCTTTTCTCTGCTACTCCAGGACTCCCTGTCCTCAAGCATGAAAAACAGACACCATGTCCTTTCATCGGAAAGGGAAGTTCCTATATCCCTTCCCTCTTACTTTCTGTTCTCCCAACAGTCTTAATAAAGATCCATAGAGACAAATCAGACTCTTCTGGTGACTTCCTTTTTGCCAAGGCAGTATTGGTTCCTCCTTCTCTGCTACCTAGCAATGGGTCATCACTGCAAAGTACCGCACAAAGTGGACTTGTTCATACAACAGAAGGACTCTCTCGGTCATCCCAACCTGTCATCTCTCAACCTGACATTGTGGATGGTAGGATTCTGATTCCTTACAGACACCAATTTTCTGAGGACATGCTTCAGGTTCTTCAAGAGGCAAGGAGACCTACCCAGAAATGTTGCATAGCTAAATGGAATTTTTTTTCTGTTTGGTGTCATGCTGATAAACAGGACCCTTTACAAACAGGTACACCCATTGTCTTGTTTTGTCTGAGTTCTTAAAAGCTGGCTTGGCATACTCCTCAGTCAAGGCACACCTGAAAGCCATTTCTGTTTGCTTACCTCTCGACCCCATCTTGTGTCTAGACTAGAGGTAGAATATTTTCTGTAGGGTGTACTCCACCTGAAAGCTCCAAAGAAAGCTATTCCACTTCCCTGGGACCTTAACTTTGTTCTAGAAAAACTTACTGTTCCACCTTTTGAGAAAGCAGACTCTGCTTCTCTCAAATTCTGTTCCTGGAAAACTGTACTCCTAGTTGCTCTTGCCTCAGCTAGATGAGTCTCTGAGCTCCAACCCTAGATGACATCCTAACCCTTCCTTATCTTCCATAAGGACAGAGTATCTTCGAGGGGCAATCCCCTTTTATGCCTAAAGTAGTAAATGAGCTATCCATCAATCAGTCCATCGATCTCCCTACCCTTAACCCACAAAATAGGGGAGAGAGAATCCTGCACTCAATAATGTAGATGAACAGCTCAGATTCTACTTGGGCAAGACAAAGTATGCACCTAAGACTGACTAATTATTTGTCTCCTTTCCAGAATCCAATCTCTGTAGCTGTGTCTCAGAGTAAACTATTGTTCACTAGATTTCCAAATATTTTTCGTTTTGCTATGGTTACCATGCCAAGTGTTTAACTTCACCAGTGAAGGCACATACTACCAGAGTAATGGCTTCTTCTGGAGCTTTTTACAAAGAGGATAAACTCAAAGGCAGTCCTAGAAGCAGCTAGTTGGGCCTCTGTGCATACCTTTACCAAACATTACAGAGTGCACACTTTTTCCAAATCCAGAGCTGCCTTCACCAGGTCAGTCCTCTCTGGACTGCTTGACAGCTGTCCCTTGTCTCATCCAAACACCCTTTATACCAGTTAAGTTTTGGGAATCACCCAGCAGTTTGGAATACTGCATCTGTGATCTAAGGAAGGACATAGCACAGCTGTGTAATAACTTAACTGTAACAGTAGATGTCCTACTGATCACTGTTGCAGTTTTCCTTCCCACCCTGCCATCTTCTTTTCTCTAGATTTGCTTACCTCTTTCAGAGTCCAAGGGGGGAACCATTTTCTGCCCTGTCTTAGCTAACCTATTACTCAAGTTTCCTCAGGTGTCTACAAGCATCTTGATTTGGAGACTGCCTGTCTTACACTCATATCTGCGTATGTACCCTTATGCCCGTGGGTTTAGGTCATATGCAGATGTAAGGCTTTATGGAAGTTTTTAGCTTTGGTACCCTGGCCAGACATTCAAATTGCCTGGCAAGATAACCCAGCAATTTGGAATACTGCAACAGTGATCAGTACGACATTCACGGTTATAGTTTTTAGACAATTGTACTTTCTTGACTAATTTTGGGTAGTTATATAATGTTGCTCAAAATGTTTTCTTTCCTTTACTTTACAGGAACTGCAAGCAATTGCCATGGTTAATCAGACATCTGAAAAGATTGTGCAAGTGGTCACAAGGCAACAACAGCAGCAGCAGTCCTGGGGTAGCAACAGAATGACTACTTTACGTATGTATACTTAAGTTTCTGTACTTCATTTGCTTTATTAGTACGGTAGTTCTGCAAACAAAGCTTGTAGAGTAGGAGTATCCTGTATACCAATGGTCTCCAACCTTTTTTGCTCCAGGGGCTGGTTTCATACAATTTTTCACGGACTGGCCATCCCACGTGCATAAAAATGAAGCATAATAACGTGCATAATAATTACAACTCTGCATGCATAATAAATACAACTCACCATAAAGTAAAATCAGTGGGAGCCCTGAGCTTGTCTCCCTGCAACGAGACTGTCCCATCTAGGGGTGATGGGAGATAGTGACACCTAAAGTGTGTTCTTTATGTTCAGTCTACTCCGTAATTTAATTTTGGTTGCTGGCATTGCAGAAAACTTCACTTCACAAAGATAGGATGTTAGAAATAGAACAGGGTTTTCAGGGTTTATTCTAGCAACTTTCTAACTTTATTAAGAGCAATATTTAAAATCTGCCCCTATTATTTGTGGCTCTGTCCAGATTTATTGTGAGAAAGACTGATGGGTACGTATGGTTGAGAGGTATGCAAACCTAATGGAAACCATTTTCTGAATCTAGCAACTTTCTAAGTTTATAAGAGCAATATTTAAAATCCGTCCCTGTTTGTGGCTGTCATACCTCTCGAGTGTCCAGATTTTTGCAGAACGTCCAGATTTGTGCCTCATATTTTTGGTCTGTTCCTCATAAAATTTGTGGTTTTCTGGATTTTTGTGGCGAATAAGTAAGGACTGAAATCATTATATAATGACAGGCATTTGAGTTTCAGACTTCATATCCTTCAGAAAATGCATGGTACTGTAAGACCTTGCATGCTATCAACTTTTTAAATTTGTAAGAGCAGTATTTCAAATTAGTCCTTATTTTTGGGAATTTGTCCAGATTTTTTTTTTTTGTGCTCAGAGGTTGAAAGCTATGGGCTCTGTCCAGATTTATTGTCTGAGAGGTTGAGAGGTATGGTTAAGAGGTATGCAGACCTTTTAGTTAATGCTGCTGCTGCCAGGGATCGCTGTCACTCTTCATACTGTCTCAAACAAACGCACAACCCCACACACACACCCCCACACACAGTCTGTTCTGCTGTCATGCATGCATTGACTCACACACGCAGACAGAAACACACTCAAACAAAAGCACACACACACACACACACACACACACTTTTTTTTCCATTTCATTTATTTTTATTTTACCCTTGCTAAACAGCAAAAGCGCTGCTTAGCGAGTGTAAAATAACTGCTTGATCGATCTCGCTGTTCAGTCACTCATACACACATGTACCCATTCTCTTCTGCTTACACACACACACACACACACACACACACACACACACACACACACACACACGCGCACACACACACACAAACATTCTGCTTTCATTCTGGCATTCACTCGCACATGCCGACAGAAACATAAACACACTCACACACATACAAACACAGATTCACTTTTTTGTTTCACTCCCTGCCTAACAGTTTATATGCGGCTCGATAATGGATTGCGGCCCAGTGGTTGGGGATCACTGCTCTATACATTGTATTTGATGCATTGCTCATTCATAGAATCATTAACTTGAGATTTCAAAGTCTAAGGAGCTTGGAGAATGTAGTATTTCCAAAGTTTTCATAGACTGCTGAAATAATTTTGAAAACTATCAAGTGTACTTTTACATAGCATAAGTGGGATTTATAATGCAAAAGTAGAGTCACTCTGTAGGAATCATCAGATATTTATCCAAGTGGCAACAGTTCTTTCTCTGCTAAAAGAATGCAAAGGTTGCAATTCATGTACAAGAATATTGATAACAGATTATGATATTTTTGAATTTTCCAGTATTGAAAGATTGCTGGACCCCCCCCCACACACACACACGCACACACACACACACACACACACAAATCTACCTTATCAGTACATAATATAAACCTATCAGCACTTTGTCACTTATTACCTGTAGCTTTGAAATTTGGGGGTCACAGAGTGCTTCTGTCCTGTTATTTACAGCAACTCTATAATCATATCAGTCAGCCAGTTAATCTGGCAATGTAGAGGACAGGCTACAGCAGTGTTAACGAACAGCAGGAAATCTAGAACCATACTGTATATTACATTTAAAGTCTACTGCCAAGGATATACAGCTTAAATCTCTATCCTAAGCACTTTCTCATTTCCTTTTTTGTCCTCTCACGTTGGATCATTTTTGGATTCCCATGTTTGATCTTGGTTTTGCAGTTAGGGACACAATGTTTGTAGTGGGTTAGGAATTATTAATTGGTGTCTAGACTGATTTTATTTGTTATAGTAATTTGTCGTTGATGTGTTTTGAGTTTTCTCTGGGTTTTTTCTTAAATCTCTCCCACTGCCAATAACCCTACATTAACTGTAGTATTTGCTGATTGTAATTTGTCTTATTTCCATGATTTGACTTCAGTGCATGTCATAGTGTTCATGAGTTTTATCAAAGGTTGAAGGTGAATTTCCTCTTGCATACTGAGTGTGTTACTTTGCCATGTCTGTTACACATATCTTAGAATCAGCATGTTTACCCCAGTTGCCAAAAAGTGAAGTGGAAACATACCAGTGTGAAAGGCATGTCATTATATTCTATTAATGCAGTGCTAAGAAGTATACCTTCTCTAATCTAAGTTCTTCTGAATATAGGTGCACCTCACAGTAACTATTAACAGGGCAACAATGTAAAAGCGAGGAGAACAAAAAGGCAATAAATTGTTCTTAAAAATCCCGATAGTCCTCATTTACTTTAAAGTTGAAAGTCATGATGTGTTAAGTGTATAAGGCCTGAGCTTGTTTCCTGCAGTGATCCAAGGAAAAAGACCGTAGGTTAGTGCAAATTAAGTAATGAACTGTAAAGTAAAATATTTGTAGAAATCTAGTTTCTAGTCTAGAAATCTAATTTCTAACCTTGAACGTACAAAGTATTATATAGCAGTCCATTAAGAAGAGGTTATTACTATTTTTTATTCTAACAAATGGAGAATTTTCCACGCAGATTTAATATACATCACAACACTTTGTAATGTAAGCCCTACAATGTATTTTCCAGTTTTCCATCCCATCTTACCAAAATTATGTAGGCTATTTCCTTAATAAAAAACATTTGTAAATTTTTTTTTTAGGATACAGCCACTTAACTTCACTATATTCCAAGCTAAGGTCACTGGAGGGATAGAGTGGGCATGCATCCGTAGACTTGAATGAAAGGGACCCCACACATGGACTGTAATGGATCCATTAAAAGTCTGTGTGTGCACTTGCATTCTTTCCCTACATTGACATCACCTGAGGGTTAAGTTCATTAAACATTTTGATGATGTCATATAAGGGAAAGTTTTATAAAGGGTTTAATTTTAAACACTGCAACATAAAACAGGCATATATGAAAAAAATGCAGCATATCACAGCTGGCACCACATGCCATAATGCAAAAAGCTTTAAAATGGTGCAAATAATATCAACTAGAATTTTAGCCATTATTTAATGTGTAGTTTGATGGAAAATGAGGCACATAAAAAGTGGATAGGTGTTGACAATGTGTGGGTGGCTTGCAACAAGAACGAATAGCACAGTGGGGACTTCAGATACAGAATGCTTGTTAAACTTACGGTAAAGTCTTACTTCAAAAGCAGGAGAAGGGAAACAGGCAAGAGCAGAAATAGTAAAGAAGCTAAAATAAATAAGTAACAGCAAGGAAATACAAACTGGAGGAAAACTAGGAATAACGGAAGAGTGATAAGTAAAATGTAGTCTTCTAAGGGCTATACTATTGAGTATCTTCTTATTTTTGAACAGCTTTTACCAGCAGAGAAGATGTCGGCCTGATGTTTTCAGCAGCTTTTTTATAGTAAGAGGCTCCGTATCTGTGGCTGACATTTGTCATCTGATAACTCCTTCCAGATGTTCTTCGTTTTCCATTGCTGCAGTCCTTACTATTGGGTATAGTCCGCATCCAGTCGGCCCGAATACCAGAGTATAAGGCTGGCGCGCATGACGGCGTCATATCCTCAGTCTTTTTGCCGCCGATGCAGAAGCAGTTTTAAGTGCAGGTTGGCGTTCTGAAATATTTCCCACACCGGAGTTGCAGACGAATCAGAGTTATTAAGTACCCCGTTGGGAACATTTTGTTTTTCTTGCCTCAGTATTTAACGGATGTCAGAAAAAGTGAATAACTGTATTTCTTGGGAAACAAATACCTCATAGGGATTACCATACATTGTGTATACCTTGTTTAGGGCCTGAGCACGGCGTTGTTGGTTGCCGCTCTTGTGCTAGGTTTAACAAACGCACTATTAAGAGGAGGTTAGACTGTGCCAGATTAGTGTTTGGGAAGCGTTGCAATTATAAAATGCCGTCGGATGCTCCGCCAGGAGTTTCTATAGAGTGTCAGGCAGAAACTGTACTGATACAGTATGTACCGACTCAGGAGGGAGGCCAGGCAGAGGGGGCATCTCAGGTAACTATTCTTCCCTCTCTTCCCAAAGTAGTTAGAGCCTCTCCTTCTGTTGCCAAACCTTCTTAGGGTAGGCCAAGTTCAGCTTCAGTAGGCTTCTCCTAGCATTTCGGTTCTGTACCTAAGAAACATATGCTTAAAATGGCAGAAGATTTGATTACTATGATTAGAGGTTCTATGGGCCCTCCTGATAAGAGGCCTAGGGTGGAACCAGAGTTTGACAGTTTTGAACAGGGTTCAGGGGCTTCTGAGTCTTCTGCGGAAGATTTGCAGGAGTATCCTCATTATTCTGATTCTGATGTGGATGATGCCACTCCTTCGGCTTCTCCTCCTGAGGATTTTTCATTTTCAGAGACTCTGCATTCCATGAGGGAGCACTTTAAATGGGAAGGCCAGGATTACTCTGATTCCAGGAAGAGGCTTAGGGAATTCTTGTTTTTACCCCAGCATAGGCCCTTAGCTATACCTCCTGTGTTGAATGTGGTTAAAAATCCTGTTCCCACTGACAAAGAGGCAAGGGCGTTGGATAGGTGGGGTAAGAAAGTGTATACTTCTTCCACTCTAGCCATGAGAGCGTTGAATTGTCAGTTTCACATGCTGAAATATCAAAATTATCTCCTTTCACAATTGAAATCTAAGGTGGATGCTTTGGCGGAAGGTATTGATTGTAAGGAATTGCTAGATTTAGTTTATGTGTCTGAACAAGTGGACAAGCATTCTTTGCAATGTGGTTTTGATGCTGTGCAGGCCTCCTCGAGGGTGGCTGCCACTAGTTCTGTTCTTCGCAGGCATGCCTGGTTGAGGATCAAAATTTGGCTGAGCATGTTAAGACAAGGATTTTGGATGCTCCTTTACAGTCTGATGTGTTGTTTGGTTCACCTGTGGAAGCAGTTTTAAAGAAAATGGAGGACAAAGCTAAATCTATGCAAACTGTTAAAGTTTTTTTGCAGGTACAGCCACCGAAGTTTAGTAGAAATTGGCCTGCTAAGGGGTGGACATATCCTGCTTATGATTCCCAGTCTAGGGGTAGGTCTAGACGTGGTAGGGGCAGGGGCCAAGGTTCTTTAGGCCTAGAACAGGGAGTTCACCTGCTCAGACTTCTGGTGAGGGCAGGGGTCAGTCCTTTCGTAAACAGACCCAATGACCTGCCTTTTCAGCTGCCAGTAGACCAGCTCCTACTGTCTCTTTTCAAAGAAAATGGGATTTAATTACTCAAGACAGATGGGTGTTGGACATCATGGTTACAGATTTTTTTCCACAATGCCCGCATGCCGGAAAGAGGCTCACAAGCAAGTTTCTCAGTTACTCCAAATGGGGCCATTCAGCCAGTCCCTGTATCAGAAAGGGGCCTAGGATTTTATTCTCGCATGTTCCTAGTACCAAAGAAGGGGAACACGTGGAGACCGATTTTGGATTTATCTCTCCTCAACTCTTATCTGGATCCCAAGTTCAAGATGTTGACGTTACAACAGCTTTTACCCCTGCTGGGCAAAGATCACTGGATGGTAACTTTAGATCTCAAGGAAGCTTACCTTCATGTGCCTATCAGGCTAAGTTACTGCGGTTTCGAGCTGGAGATTCTCATTATCAGTTCTCTGCATTGCCCTTTGGCTTATCTACTAGAGTATTCACAAAGGTTCTGGCTCCAGTGATAGCTTACTTCAGGCTACAAGGAATTCAAATCTATCCTTATTTAGGCGACTGCCTGATTCTGGCTCAAGAAAAAGACCTTCTACAGCATCTGGAATATGTTATAGCAGTGCTAAGATGCCTAGGGTATTCTGTGACGAAATAAAGTCCAGTCTAGTACCCTCTCAAGACATGTGCTTTCTGGTGTGAGACTGAATACAGCAACCCAGATGGCCTTTTACCCCGGACAAACAAAAGAGTCTATCACTTTACTTCCATCAACTATCTCATCAGTCCGTGCTGACTGCAAAGACAGTCCTTCAAGCATTAGGGTTCATGGCATCTTGTATTCTGGTGCTTCCCAATGCCAAACTGCATATGAGGAAGTTACAATGGTATCTCAAAATGTATGGACACAGCACTGCCAGGATTTAGACACTGTCATTCAAATAATACCTTGCCTTCAAAGAGAATTTTTGTGGTGGGCTCAGGAATGTCACCTAAACAAGGGACTCTCTGTGATCAGATTTCAGATGCCGGGAGCTCATCTAAATGGAAAGTGGATACAAGACAAGTGGCCTGCCAGACTACAGCATCTACATATCAACATGAAGGAGATGTTAGCAGTCCAGTTCGCATTACTGGCTCTCAAGGAGTTACTTCTTCCAGGGCAGGTGTTGATTCTAACAGACAACACAACTGTCATGTGGTACATCAACAAACAAGGGAACACATTCTTATCCTCTCTGCAGGCAAGCAATGATTTTATGGGAGACCGCTTGCACCTAACTCTTCAGGCAAGGTTTCTGCAGGAGCACAGAACTCCTTAGCAGATGTGTTAAGCAGACAAATCATGGATCCCCACGAGTGGAAACTGGATCTTCATGTATTTCAGAAATTGACAGTGTCATGGAGGACTCCAGACATAGATCGGTTCGCTCCTCCACAAAACAACCGGCTGCCAAAGTTTTGACAAAAGGGTTCATCACACAGCTTGGAAAGTAGATGCTCTGTCTTTCAGTTGGACAAACCTTCATGTGTATGCCTTTCCACCTCTGCCTCTTCTTCCAAAGGTACTGTTAAAGGTCAGACAGGACAGGCCAAGGATGATTTTGATAGCTCCAGATTGGCCTCGGCAACACTGGTACCCACTACTACGGAGTCTGGTAAAGAAGCCTCCATGGCCTTTACCTTTGATTCCACATCTGTTATCCCAGAAGGACGGTCATCTGCTCAATGTCAAGCTTCACTCTCTTCATCTGACAGCCTGGCATATTCTGTGTTGAAACACAGCAGGTCTCAACTTCCTCAACAAGTTTTAAATGTGCTTATGGAAGCTAGAAGACCTAGTACAAGTAAGAAAAATGGAAGAGATTTTTATTTTGGAGTAAAGCAAAGAATTTGGAGATTTCTGAGCCTAATTTGAGTATGGCTCTTCAATATCTTACTGAGTTACTGGACAAGGGTCTGTCCTTCTCTTCCATTAAGATTCATGCTGCAGCGATCTCAGCTCACTATGATTGTGACCCACCATTGTTTTCATCCTTTGTTCAAGCAGTTTCTTAGAGGGCAAAGAATATAAGACCCCCACGAGAGCTCCTACTCCTGCTTGGGATCTCAATTTTGTGTTGAAAAACTTACTCTACATTTTGAGCCTCGGCTACTGCTGAATTGAAATATTTGTCATGGAAGACTGCTCCTTCTGCAAGAACAGGCCCTTATGGAGCCCTTTTGATTTTCCATAAGGATAGGGTATCATCCTTCCTTTATGCCTAAGGTGGTTTCTAGTGTGGCTTTAAAATTTTGCATACTTTAGATGTACACAGGGACTAAGGATTTTAGGCAGTCTCAGCAGTTGTTTCAAGCCTGTGTCAAAACAAACTATTTCTAGGTGGATTGGCTTTGCATTGCATTTGTTATTCCCATCATGGCAAGGAGATTCCAGCTGGGATTAGGCCTCATTCCACTAGGGCTACCGCTACTTCCACAGCATTTACGGGTGGCAACTAAGGATATTTTGGAAGCAGCTACTTGGAGTTCAGTGCATACTTTCTCTAAGCATTATCACCTTCCTATCTACTCTAAGTCTAGGGCTGGTTTGCCACAGCTGTTTTGCAAGGCATGTTGTCAGCTCCTGCTTCTTTATGATTTGCCAGCCTCCACCTACACCTCACCTCTGCTTGAATCAAAAGTAAGGACTGCAGTAATGGAAAAGCGAAGAACATAGTACAGTTCCTACCATAAATGTAGATGTTCGAGTCCCTCCTTCCCCTCTGTGTTTGGGGGGGGGGGTTGTGTAGAGTTTACATGCTTATATTTTTGTATATATTGTTCATGTTTTGGTGCAGGTATTTTGGGCCTTGTCTTTTTAGGGTCTTCTGACATCTGGGGCAAGAAAAGACTGAGGATAGGACTATACCCAATAGTAAGGACTGCAGCAATGGAATCCTCGAACATCTACATTTATGGTAGGTACAAAACTGTACTTTTTCTTTCATTAGTTTCCCAGATCTAGAACTCGTGCGTTCTTTCATTATTTGTTAAAGTGCTTTACATTGCTATATTTCCCCTCTTGTTATGAACTGTGATAATCCTCTGTACCTCGGTTTTGATTGGTGGTGTTTTATTTGTTAAATGCCTTAGAAAACAAATTGTGTCTAATTATGGTGGTTGTCAAAAAAGCAATTACTGGGAAATGGAAATCAAAATCTAAACCAACTATATTAGAAATAGTGAATATAGTAACAGAGATAAAACAAGTGGAATTGAGATCTTTAGAAATGGGTAGGAGCAAACTACACAGGAAAAAATGGGAATTGTGGGAACAATATACACAGGGGAGCAATGAGGTTTAAAAGAAGGCAGGACTTAAAATGAGCTGTGTAATGTTTGACTGAAAATAATTGGGTTATAAGTAATGTATAATGTTTGCAACTGGGACTGTGTCAGTATGGATTGTGATGTAAAATACTTGCAACTAGGATTATTTTAGTGTGGTTTTCCATTCATATAAATGTATGCTTGCTTATGTCGTAAGTGATGGTTTAATAAACATGTTTCTTGTTTAAAAAAGGGGAAAGGAATTGAATAATTTATGTAATGTTGCTTAGGTCATATGATATATAACAGTATATGTGAAGTATAATGTTTGTTAATGTCAGTTTGTTAATACAGTTTGATTACTTTTGTATAAATGTAAATCTGCCAATGTCACAAGTGATGATTCAAAAAAGGTGTTTTTTTTTTCTTAAAGTATGTCGTCAATTTCTATGTGCCACAGTACACAGCTCCGCCCCCTTTTTTTTGCAGCTGAATTTGACCACCAAAGCCTATATTCAAGACCCTACAAAAAGCCTTAGTAATGGAAAAAAAGAGGAAACACCAGTTTTCATTTTGCTTCTCTTCTGAATGGTGTCATCACTGTCAAGGGAGTCCTCAAACTACCTAAATAATTGTGCTTATTTCCATTTGTAGGGTACCTTTCCTTTCATTGCTTAAGCGTTGTACGAGTTGATTGACTTTGCCATCCTTGATTGTTGCAGTGGTGGTGCTAGAGTCATTCTCTTCTAGCCTGGCTACTGCCTTCCTGCATGGGAATTCCTGTAAGCTTGTTAGTTACTGCTGTTGATTCCAATCCAGAGGACCATTTTAGATTCAGACAACATGTTTTGTCCATCAAGATGTCTGAATTGGATGCATATGCTCCTTAATTGACTCGAATCTTGCATGTTTTCCCTCCTGCTTTTGAAGTAAGACTTGGATACCACCAAATTTTAGGTCCATTTCCCAAGTTACCAGCTCCTAAAAACGAATCTTTTTGTATGAGTAAACCTTGAATTAAGAGGTCCTTCTGGTATTTCCCATTCATTTAATGATGGCATTCAAGAAGGAGGTCATCAGGTCAAAGCATCATTGCAAGAGACTCTGTCCTCTGAGTCTACTGGCCATGTCTATAAAATCTCTAGATCCACCCCCAAGATAAATATTTTGACCTGCAGTTCTGCTCTGCAAATGAAGTTATGGTCTTCCAAAACTTTGTCAAGAATGTGGCCCAGTCTGTTCTTTGAAATATTTGGATTTCCTGGACGCCCTCTGGTCAGTTCTCCTATGGTGCCTGTCTTAAAATGAGATTTGATTGGAGCTTGGAAGACCTGACTAAAGACTTGCTATCTCCAGTGGGTCTTCTTCATTTGACAGAAGCCCATTTTTCCCAAACACATTTGCTTGAAGTCACTCTTACCTGCAGGACTGATGAGCTAGCGCTGCAAAGCTAAATGTCATATTGTGCATTTTCTTCTAAAGTGTTCCTGTTCCTTCTGCTTAATGATTCCCGGTGACTAGTCAAATATCCTGTGTGTTACTGTGTAGTTTGCCTATCATACAGATACCACACAGTGCCAAAAGGAAGAAATATTTGCAGAACTGAAATATATTTGCTTTCAGTAGCTCATGCACTTGGAAGTACAGAAGTTTAGTTTTGGGTCAGGAATGTGTTTTGCCCGATTCAACGAGGAATTATTATGCTGCAAAGGAAATTGAGCAAAAAAAAAAACTCCTCCTATCTGGATCAAGAAATCCCATTTGTTTGTGTCTACAATTGAAATAGTTTATAAACCTGCAAAGGGTACAAATAAACTCATCCTCTCCAAAAAACATATTTCCTTTTACTCTATGAATGCCTGTAGTATTCTAAACAAAGTTAGTGAAATCCATGCCTGGATAGCCCTCCACACCCCTGATGTCCTCACCCTAATATAGACTTGGCTAAAACCCCAAACCTCTGATAAAGAGATTCTCCCCCAGGTTATAATATACACTGCATAGATCGCCAAAACAAAAAAGGGGGTGGCGTTGCCATCCTCTACTCCAACCACCTTACCATTACAAGTATTATGAAACCTATCCCATCCTTTTCTCCTGCTGAACTACTTGCAGCTAACCTTAAAATAAATGACCATACCACTATCACAGTAGCAGCCATCTATATTCCTCCAGGAGACAACATTCCTCTGCTTGAAAATATTCTTTCATACTTTTCTCAACACATCCCCAATGAAACTATCCTCCTTGGGGATGTCAACATTAACTGGTTAACTCCCAGTAATCTAGACTCTAATACTCATATTAATTTATATGGCTTTACATAGCTAATCTCCCAACCTACCCATACAGACAATTCTCACACATCTAGCATTCTTATTGACTAGGTATTTGTATGTAATCCTTCCAAATATCATAACCCTGAAACCTTACTAAACACCCAGAGCAATCACTGCCCTATAAAAGTGCTTGCGTTCACTCCCCACTTCTCAAAACCTCCTAAATTTATCACTTGTCATAAACTCTGTAACTTCCATCCAGAAAAGTTTAATGCCCTCCTCTCTAAAGTAAACTGGAAATTCCTTACCCAACTCCCACTAGAAGAAGCAGTCCTAGCTTTCAACTCCACCTTCCTTAGCATCTTAGACTCACTTGCTCCCCCTCGCAAAGTCCGAATTAATTCCGCCATATCTCCGTGGCTTTCAAAAGTCACTCGTACCCTTATGATAACTAGAGACAAACTGTGGAAAAAATGGTCACAAACTAAGCTCTCTGCAGACTTACAAAAATCTAAAGAACTCAGAAGTCTGAGAAAAAAACACATAAACAAAGATGAAAAGGATTTCTATAACCAACCTCCCACAGCCCTAAAATCTAATCCAAAAACATTCTGGAACTCAAATATTACATCCCGGTAATCTTGGCTCCCCCAATCCATGCCCAGACAAGACATCTGAAGAAACTGCCACTATCTTCAATATCTATTTTATCGATTCAATATCTAAGCTGCTGAACCCTAACCCAAACTCTTCTACTAACATCTCCAACTTTTCTGAACCTAATCATAATACTATCTCCTCAAATACCTTCTCCCTCAAACCTATACCTACTAGCTACATCAAAACTCTACTCTCTAAATTAAAACCATGCTCAACATCAGCTGACAATATTCCTTCCACTTTTCTTCTATTAGCAGCTGACTTTCTTGCTCTCCCTGTATCTATCCTAATTAATCACTCTATCTCCGAATCTAAAGTCCCTTCCATCTGGAAACAATGCTACACTTTACCTATACACAAAGGAGGTAATTCCTCTGATATCTCCAACTTTAGACCTATCTCTGTCCTCTCCCCTCTCTCTAAAGTACTAGAAAAATGTATTCATAAACAAGTTATGCAGTATCTAATACAGCAAAATCTGCTTACACCCACTCAACACGGCTTCCGACCAAAACATAGCACCACTACAGCTCTATTATTCTTCCTCAACACAGTTTCTAGAGCCATGGACGACCATAAATTTATTTCTTGCCTATTCGTGGACCTCTCAAAAGCTTTCGACACTGTCTCACTCTCTTCTGCTGCACAAACTGCATGACCTCATCCTCTGATACTGTTGCATGGTTCTCCAGCTACCTCACTGATCGATCTCAGTCAGTGTGATGGCATTCTGCACTCTCCCCTCCCCTCTTCTCCCTGTCAAAATGGGTGTACTTCAAGGGTCTGCCTAGGCCCTTTACTTTTTAATATGTTTACTAATCACCTCTATACCTCCTGTCCTCAGTCATCTTTAGTGCAATACGCAGATGACTCTACAGTCATCACCTCAGCCAACTCTCCCTCTAAACTCTTCTCAGCTACTCGGGCATCTTTTAACTTAGTTGAAACATGGCTGTCCAACAAGCAGCTCATCCTTCTAAAAAAAAAAAAAAAAAAGCTGTTACTCTTCCTACCTAAAAAGTTCATAAATATTAAACCCCCCTTCTCCATACAGTCCCTTAATAACACTCCCATTCAGGTAGAATCCAGTACTGAGGTCTTAGGCGTAGCCATCAATGATCAGCTTAAATTTGAGTTGCATGTTAATAACTGTATCAAAAAGACACATTCAAAACTAGGGCTCCTTTACCATAACAAGAAATTCCTTACCTCTGAAGCCAAGATTACTCTCTCTCTTACCTACCTTCTACCCAGTCTAATGTACAATTTTCAAATTCTCACAAATCTTAACTCAGCACTCCTGACCAAACTCAAATCTACCTACAACAAGGTAGCTAGATTTGCTGCCCAACAGAACTACAAATCCCATCACTGTCTCTCTCTAAAACACCTAAACTGGCTTGAATTTACCCCACCAGCTTCTTCTGTCTCAGCTGCAGATCATCCATTCTGTCCTATACCAGCCTTCCTGCTGCCCAGCACTATCCCCTCTCATCTCCCATTATTCTCCCTCCAGACCTCTCCAAAGTTCTAACCAAGGCCTACTGCAAATCTACAAACCCAAGTTTAAATTTGGACGCAACATGTACAGCTATCACCCCACTATTGCCTGGAATAGGTTCCCACTAGAAATCAAGACCCTTACACATCCTAAACAATTTAAGACTGCCACCAGAGAGCACTTTAAAAGTCACTGGTCCTGCCACTGCACTCTCCCTCCTTAACATCCCGTACTTCTCATACCTTAATCTACTTTCTACCCTTAACTCACTCTTCTCACTAGCTCTCTCTAAACTTCCTTGACTACTCTTTCTACTGTCTTCTAAAATCTATTAAGCAAATTGCTCAGAGAAACATTCTTTTGTAATTGTCTTGCCTTCATGCAACTACATCATAATAAAACTGTTTTTTTTTTAACCACTTACCCCAAAAACTATACTCATCTTAATGACGTATTTCTTTTTATACTTCTTGAAATAGTTATGCTATACTCCTGATTATTGACACTGTATAACATTGTATTGCTTCTTAATGCCTTGTAATAATCCTGTAACATTGCTGTTTAATGCTAATTTATAATGAAAATTGTATAATATGTTGGACCTTTTCTCCCCGGGCCTCCGTTGAAAAAGGGCTCTTCGGACAATCCCGGTCAACAAATGTAAAATAAATAAAAATAAATATCACTGGGGAAGAAGCCTTGAATGTATTTAACCATTTCACTTTTCTTAAAGCTAAGAAAGACAGAGAATAACAACAGTTATACAGCAGCTAAGGAGTAAATGTGCACATAAAAAGAATTTACCATTTTTCTTTACAAGGGCAAAATTGTCTGCAGATATTGTAAATTGCTTAAAGCAGAAGAAATTTGTAATTGTCATAGCTCATTAATAAGAGACAAAATTGATTGTGGTAAAAAAAAATGATAAAATGTGGCACAAGCTATTAAAAGAAACTGTTCACAATGCCATCCACTAGTCAAACTATTATGCCTCTGGAGCCTTGGATACTGACTTCTAGGGAGAATAAAAACACAGACACATAGCTTCCCAATAAAAATAGTCAGTTTAACCGTTAGTAAACAGTTAAGAAGTAAAACTTTCCAGATGCATTCTGAATTAAGTCCAAAAGGGACCACTGTTATAGGTTCATAGGTAGGTACTAGGCTATCTGCCCGAGGGCATGTATAAGCCTAGCCAGAGTGTGTCAGCTTTCACCGCCCCATTAATTAATTAAATGAGCCTCTGTCAAGAAGAGCCAATGAAGTGATCCCATGGGGTGTATTTTCTGTTACCCATCCACTCATCAAGGTTTCTCTTGAAGAGTGTTAGTGAGGGGCTCTGCCTAATGTAGTTAGGAATTTTGTTCCAAAGCATGGGGAGTCTCTGTGACAGGAATCTATCCCTCCAGCATGTTTTATTTATTTTTGTGGCGAGGTTTAGCTCACTAGAGCGAGTGGCTAACAGTAACTTAGATTTCTTTAGGTGGAGCATGTCCATCAATTCTGAGTTGGACATGGCTTTGTAAGTCAGGCAGAGACCACCTCTGAGTAAGCGATATGTGACTGAGTACAGCAGTCAGGCTGAATAGGACATATGTTTGAGGCCAGTAATCCTCTTGGTGATGTACTTTTGTGATCTTTCCAGCTGTTGGAAGTGTCTTGTGAGATACATCCCAAATGGGGCATTGTACTGTATGATGGGTCTGATGAGTGACGAGTATAGGGGCACTATAACCTCTTTATTTCTAGATGCGAACCCTTTAGTAATTAGATGGGCTACATAGAAGGATTTCCTAACTACTTTGGCAATATGATTGTCAAATGAGAGATTACTATCTACCTGGGTCCCCAGATCTCTTATTACCTCTTCTGTATTAAGGGGGATGCCACCTATGTTTTAATTCATAGGTGTTTTGTTTTTCCCAAACGGGATGACTATGCATTTTTTGGCATTTAGCTTGAGACCATGACTTTGACACCAGGTGTCCGTCTCAGTAAGGCTCTTTTGGAGAATGTCCGTGTCAGCCGGAGAGTCAATTATGGCTCCCAGTTTGCAGTCACCGGCGAACATGGTTAGCCATAGTCTTCCTATGTTTGCCTGTACTTCTGAGAAGTATATGCCGAACAGCAGGGGTCCCAGGACTGAGCCTTGTGGGACACCACGTGTTTAGAGTCAGACCTGGAACCCGCTATTCTTACCGTGTGAGTTCTGTCTGTAAGCCAGTTGGCAACCCATCTCGTGACGTAGGGGTTTATGTTCAGGCTGGTGAGTTTTTCTATAATTCACGAGTGGGGAATGTTGTCACAAGACTTGGCAAGGTCAAGGTAGGCTGTGTGAACTACCTTTCCATCATCTATAGCCTTGGTGACTGTCTCGAAGAAGTCAACCAGGTTTAGTAGGCATGATCTGCCCTTAACAAAGCCGAACTGGGTCGGGTCAAGTGTTTGGAGGTTCCCAATGTCTTTGTTATTGAATTCCATGGTGATGCGCTCCATAGCCTTGCAGACCAGGCTAGTCATGCTTATGGGGCGATAGTTACCAGGGTCAGTTGTGGCCCCTCCTTTGTGGAGCGGAATAACCATTGCCGTGCGCCATTCTATGGGCATGTAGCCTGTGGAGAGGCTGAGGTTGAACAGTGTGTTTAGGTGGGGGGTTAGTTCGTTCTGTAGTTCGTGCAAGACACAGCATGGGAAACCATCTGGCCCCAGCTTTTGAAAGGGCTGTTTTCACCTGTGCATCTGTGATTTCCTGGATGCTACACTTTTCCAGTATTGTTGTGGGCCCTTTTGGGGGTGAGGGGGGGGTGAAGTTTGCACAGAATCTGTCTGCCAGAATGTTGGCAATATCAGTGGGTTCAGTATATTTTGTGCTATTTTGCACTAGCTCAGAGCATATCTGTGAGTTGCCACTTAGATTCTTGACATAGCTAAAGAAGGCTTTGTGGTTATCTTTCAAATCCTTGGCTATTTTTCTTTTTCGATGTTAGCCTTGGAGGATTTTATGAGGGACCTTTAGTTTCTTACTGATACTGATCAGGGATGTCTTTCCTTCTTGGGATTTGCTTTTTTTCTGAACTAGTTTCCTCCTTCTATTGTATAGCCTGTTTATGGCAGGGGTCCACCAGACTGGTTTCCTTCTCTTAGGGGAGTGAGTCTTGGTTTTGGTAGGGATGGCACGATCCATGCGTCCTTGTAGGTGCTCTTAGAGTGCATCTGTAAAGGTTCCTGCATCTTGGACACTGTTATCCTTTAGTGTGGGGGCTGTGAAACTTACCACCTCTGTCTTAAGTAAGGTGAAGTTTGCTATAGAAAAGTTTTTCACTGTGGTTTCCTTGGTTGGAGGTGGTGGTGTGGTGTGGACATCCAGAGTGATTAGTTTATAGTCTGATCTAACAAGTGACGGGTTGACCTCTGGTGTGGAACACCTGTCGCCCATGTTGGTGATGACCAGGTCCAATATGTTTTCACCTCTGGTAGGGGAGTTTACCAGCTTAGCCAGGGCATTTGAGTTGATAAATTTCAGGAAGCGCTGGACCTGGGAGTTTGTACTTGAGTAGTTTTCCCAGTTAACGGTAGGGTAATTGAAATCGCCCAATATCAGGGTGTTCGGTAGGACCTTCATGTTTTCCAGTGTCTCCAAAAAGGCGGAGTGGTGATCCTAGGTCATGGAGGGTGATCGGTAGCAGGCCACAATTTGCATTGCAGATTTGCCTGATGTTAGTTGCACATGGATGATCTCGGAGGTATCATGCTGCGCCACTAACCTGGAGGTGTAGGTATTCTTCATGAATATGGATACACCCCCTCCTTTTGTGTTTCGGTCCATGTTGTGTGGTCAGAATGTGTGGTGCAAGTTGTAGCCCAGTAGTGCTGGGGTGCTCTGTGGAGCCTTGAACCAGGTTTCAGTTACTGCACAGATGTCGACGTTCTCCATACCGAGGAGTGCTTCGAGCGTGTGCATTTTGAGATTTAAACTCCTAGCATTTGAGTAGCATAACCCTCATTTTTTTCATTTGTGCTGTTTACGGAGGTGGGTTTGACTTTTGAGCCTTGCCTAAAAAAGGAACTATGGGGGCAGCAAGAACCTTGGCCAGTATTCGAAAGCCTAGGGGTGACAGGTGCAAGCCGTCTCTTGCGAAGCAACGAGGCTTGTCGAGCATGTCGTCACTGGATCACTTTTGAATGACACCAGAAGCTTAGCCAATTGTTGAAATTGATCATTTTTTCTTTATACTGCGGTATCATTCTTGGTGAGGGCAGGATGCTACTCAGGGTCAGGGTCATACCCGCCTGGGCTACATGATGAGAGAGCTCTTCCATGTCTCTCTTCATGTAGTTTAGGGAGGTACGTCTCAGGTCATTCACACCAACATGAACAATGACAGAGTCATATTTGTACTTGTTCTGGAGTGACCTGAGTGCTTGTGTTATGTGGCAGATTCTGGCTCCCGACAGGCAGCTAACAGTAATCTTCTCCTTGTCCAGCCTAGTGAGTGGGACGTCAGTGAGCCTAACTATAGTTTAATATAAAATGCTTTTGTTATGTTTTCTCACTTGTTTTACAGTTTTACAAACAAACCCAATGTGATCCTTTAAAAGCATAGCTGAAGCAGATTGAGAACCTGTGGCTTTTCTGAAGATGCAGATGGAGCTTTGCATCATCCCACCCTCCTCTGTAACCAGGGCAGATCTGATTGGTCCCCCTCTTCTCTTTTAGCTCTTTTTCCAGTACCATTTTCTGTATTGGAGGTCTTCTAGCCTGCTAGCCACCCAAATCCTGTCATGTCTGCACGGACAACCACTCAGGGTTCGGTCTTGACAGTTTCAACATCTAATATATGCATTTGCAACCCCTGCGGAGTTCAGTGGGCCTTGGACCCAAAAGCTTGAAGTCAAGTACTTTGCACTGTCTGCAGCTACAACATGCTTGAAGACGTTCTCGGTAACGGGATCTTCGGCTTTCAGGCTGGCAGTACTGATTTCCACCTGTCTGGATCCATGATATCAGGGCTTCCCTCCTCGCGCCAGCCACATCTGCTTCATCAAAAGAGGAGTCTGTTCCAAGGAATGTTCCCTCAATGCAGATTTACTCTGGATCCACGTTGAGGTTATAGAGTGGATCGTATCCTCATTTCCCCCTAGGCTATGGACAAGACTTCCTTTGGTGCCGGTCCTACCTTGCAATGCCTTTTTATCAGGTCTTCACCTGTCCATCAGGGCTCCTAGAGACAGAGCAGTGCTGTATCATTCAGAGATTCACAGCAGGTGCATTCTGACTCTTCCTAGCACTTCAGCCAGTCACAGCCAATGATTTCCTAGGATGAGAATGTGTAAAAGGAAGCATGTAGACTCCCCTTGGAGTGCATTACCTCCAACACTGACTTGGATGAAAGAGTTTTCCTGCAATTCTCCTCCTGAAGATGTCAAGTTGAAGGGAGCCAGGCCATCTAACCCACCCTCTCAGGACAAGGAAGTGTTCTTTGAAACGTACGGCTCTGCTTCTTCTACCTCTTTGGTGGTCCATCCTGCAGGCTGTCTTATAGATTTGGTCTTCAGGGTGACATGGCAGGAACCTGATATAGCGGACGCAATCCCCAAAAAACCCAGTAAGGCCTTGCATCTCCCTTATGCCCCATAAAGATAGGCAGTTTTGATCCAAAGGTCCTCTGGTGGACTCATTGATTGTTTTAGCAGCTACTAAGGACAAGTCCTCTGCTTTCTATCCCCTAAGAAAAACTCTAGGGCGACTGACAGGATGGGAAAGTGTGTTTACACCTCTGGCATCTTCACCCTGAGAGCGTTAAATTACTTGATCCACAAGATCGTATCCCAAAAGGACCTAGCTAAACATGCTATGGATAGTTTGGGCCAACCCATGACTTGGTAGTCTACTGAAGAACTAAGGACCACCCTGAATGCCATGCTTAATTTTACAAATTTCTCCATGCTTATGTAGTACTAATCTATGAACCTGTGAACACCAAATGTGACTGGCTCTTCAGGAGGTGTCTTCCCTCCTTCAAAAGAGAGACATCCAGGAGGTCTTGCCAGACCAGAGAGGGTCAGGAGTTTACTCAAGATTCTTTTTGGTTCCAAAAAAGAACAAGAACCTCAGGCCAGCTGTGAATTTCAGTGGCCTTAATCCTGTTTGTAAGAAAGATCCTATTCAGAATGGTCATGGTTTCAGCTATTTTGCTCTGTCTCAAGGCAGTCAACTGGATGTGCTTCGTAGACCTCCTGGATGCCTACTTTCACATACAGATTGTAAAGGAGTCCAGGGATTTCTGTTCTTTCAGGTAAGAGCCAATATTTACCAGTTCAGAGCCTTGCTGTTCAGCCTAACCACTGCCCTCAAGTGTTCACCAAGTGCATGACAGTAGTAGCAGCCCATCTGCATGATGTTCATCGTGTTACACTGCTGCAGTCATTACACTTGGGTTATCCTGCCGTCAGGCGGTTCCCCAGTTGGCCTGAGTTCCAAAGTCTTGGTCCGGCGTCAGTTGCTGTCGCCTCCTCTTTGACGTCAGTGCGACAGGGGTATATAAGATGCAGCCGATGCCATTTTCTCCAGTCTTTCTTGCCGCGCGGTGCCCGAAGCAAAAGCAGTTCGCAAGTGCCGGTCGGCCGTCTCCTGAGATTTTCATTCCGAATCTAGAACCGAAGTCTTCTACAAAGCTAAGTACCCCGTTGGGGAAACTTTTTCTTGCCTCAGACTGATGTCAGTAAAAGTTAATAACTCTATTTCTTGTGGGGAGCAAATACCTCACAAGGATTTCCATTCCTATTGTATCCCATGCCTAGGCTCAGACCATGACTTCACTGGTTGTCGGTTTTGTGCTAGGTTTAATAAGTGCACTATTAAATGTCAGTTTGATTTTGCCTGACATTATTTTGGTAGATAATTCAATTGTACCATGCCGTCAGAACTTCCGACGACCGGAATACACAAAAAACGCAAAGACAAGGATAGGCATCCGAGGCCCAAAACCTGATGACGAAGCCTCTTTTAGGCCAGTCGCCGGTTCTCCAGTTTTCAGCAACGCCCCTGATGACCACTTCTGTAGAACCACAGGCCGCCTCTGACTCCCATGTGGAGATGGCTGGGCCTTCGGACGCACAAGTTATTCAGCCTACCGAGACTAATCTTTCAGAGGGATCCAGAGTAGCTGAGCAACTCATAGCTGCAGAGGGTGTCTTCAGACCTACTCAGTTAAGCATTAAACCCTCAGCTAAGTCTAAGCCTCCTTTAAAATCAAAGAAACAAATACAGCATTCTCCAGGGCAGGCCTCCATGCTTAAGAAACAAATGCTCAAAATGGCTGAAGACCTAATCAGTCTGATCAGGGGGTCACATCCCCCTCCTGATAAAAGGCCTAGACAGGATGCAGACTATGACTCATCCGACCAGGTGTCCATCTCTTCTGATTCATCCTCAGACCTAGGATACTCTTTACCCCCTTATGAGGATTCTGATGCTGAGGAATCAATTCCATCAGCCGCACCGGCTGAGGACTACTCCTTTGGGGAAACCCTACATACCGTGAGGGAGTATTTCCACTGGGAAGGCCAGGATTACTCAGAATCCAAGAAAAGGCTCAGAGACTTCCTTTTATTACCTCAACACAGACCCCTTGCTATTCTGCCACTGTTAGATATTGTGGATGATGTGTATACTGAATCCAGCTTAAATCCAGATTCATTGCCTCCAGCCCGTGTTAAACCTGATAGATACTAGAGAGTCCCTGACTCACATAAATTTCTGTATAAAAGCCCTGTAGATGACCCTGAAACTATTTCTCAGGGACCCAAAGGAGTTAAGGCCTCATCAGCTAAGAATCCAGTTCCCTCTGACAGAGATTCCAGAGCATTAGACAGATGGGGAAAGAAAGTATATACGTCTGCAACTTTAGCAATGAGAGCCTTAAATTGCCACTTTCACATGCTAAAATAACAGCAATTTTTACTGTCTCAGTTAAAACAAAAAATGCTTCCAGAATCAGATCCTCCAAATTTTAAAGAAATGCAGGATTTATTGCATGCAGCTGAACAAGTGGGAAAGCATACTTTGCAATGTGGTTTTGATTCTCTAGAGGCCTCCTGCAGAGCAGCAATTACTGTCATTGGAAGACCTGCTTGGTTAAAAGAACATACGTTACCAGATCATGTTAAAGCAAAATTATTGGATGCACCTTTGCAGCAGGATGTGTTATTTGGAGTTAGGGCAGAAGAGGTATTAAAGAAAATGGAGGATAAGGCAAAATCTATGCAAACGGTGAAGGATTTCTTACAGGTTCAGCCTCCTAGATTTAGCAGAAACTGGCCAACTAAGAATTGGTCCTTTCCAATTACAGACAGACCTCAAAGGGGAAGATACAGACATCCAAGAGGTAGAGGTCAAACACAAGGTCCTTACAGACCTCGACAATGGGTTGCATCAGGCCAGAAAGAAGGGGAAGACAGGACCCAATCATATAAAAAGCAGCTCCAGTGACTTCCCACTATAGCAGCCAAACAAATCCCTCTTGGCAGCCCTCTTGGGAGGAAAACTGGCACTCTTCTACCACAATTGGCAAATAATCACCAAAGACAAATGGGTTCTCAACATTGTATTTCAAGGTACAGGTTCCACTTTCACACTCTGCCAAGGTTAAAAGGAATGCCAAATCTGCCACCTAATCAATGGGCAGAGGCTCAAAAACAAATTACAGCACTCATGGATATGAGAGCTATTCAACAGGTACCATCACAGGAGCAAGGAAAAGGATTTTACTCAAGACTCTTTCTGGTACCCAGAAAGGACAAAGCCTAGAGGCCCATTCTGGATCTTTCATCTCTAAACACTTACCTGGATGTTCCAAACTTCAAAATGTTGACACTACAGCAGCTTCTTCCCATGCTGGGCAAGAAAGCTTGGCTCGTGACTTTGGACCTCAAGGAGGCATACCTGCGTGTCCGTATCAGACAAAACTGCAGAAGATACCTCAGATTCATAGCTGGTTCAATGCACTACCAATTCTATGCACTGCCCTTTGGCTTATCTTCTGCGCCCAGGGTCTTCACAAAGTGCCTGGCACCAGTAATTGCATTTTGCAGACAGAAAGGAATTCAAATTTATCCGTACCTGGACGACTGCCTGATTCGAGCAGAGAGCAAGGACATTCTTCTAAAGCATCTGGCGTTTGTAAAAAAGTTATTAAGTTGCCTGAGGTACACAGTAAACGAAAAGAAATCAAAACTAGTGCCCTCACAAGAGATTATATTCCTGGGTGCCAGCTTAAATACAACGGCCCAGATGGCTTATTTCACGCCAGACAAGTAAGGACAACTGACTCAGTACTTTCAATTGATGGCAACAAAAACCCAACTCCCTGCAAGAAAAATTCTGCAGGCCTTGGGATTCATGGCATCCTGCATTCTATTAATACCATATGCCAGACTGCATATGAGGAAACTACAATGGTACCTAAAGAATGTATGGTCTCAACACTGTCAAAGTTTGGAAACAGTTATACCACTAATCCCTTGCCTTCAACAGGAGTTTCAATGGTGGGCTCAAGCTTGTCACCTCAACTAGGGACAGCCTTTTACACAACCCACAGCCAGGCAAACACTGACAACAGATGCATCGGATTATGCCTGGGAAGCACACGTGGCAGGCAAATGTATTCAGGGCACGTGGCCCGCAGAACAAAGGCATCTTCACATCAATCAAAAAGAGATGCTAGCTGTACAAAATGCCCTTATAGCTTTCAAGGACCTGCTGCATCCAGGACAACTACTACTAAAGACAGACAACACCACAGTTATGTGGTACATAAACAAGCAAGGGAGCACTCACTTCTACCCCCTATGCAGACAAACTATGACCTTATGGAACACAGCTATAAACCTTCAAGTCCATCTGCAAGCGCAATTCCTGCCAGGAGAGAAAAACACACTGGCAGACAACTTAAGCAGAAACATCATGGATCCACACAAATGGGAATTGAATCCACAAATATTCAGAATGATAACACAGAAATGGTGGAGCCCGGACATAGATCTGTTTGCATCCCCAATAAACTGCCAGCTACAAAAATTCTGCACAAGGAGTTACCATCCACAAGCATGGAAAGTGGATTCCCTCTCATTCAGCTGGGAGAACCTACAAGTATACGCTTTCCCACCACTACCTCTCCTGCCAAAGGTATTCATAAAAGCCAGGCAAGAAGAGCCAAAGATGATCCTGATTGCACCAGACTGGCCACGCCAGCACTGGTACCCAATTTTAAAGAGCTCAGTACAAGAACCACCCTGGCCTCAAATCCCACATCTGCTGACTCAGCACAGCAATCAAATACTACACAGACAGCTAAAGATCTTAAACCTAGCTGCATGGAAGATTCCTTAGTCAAGCAAGCAATGCCTCTCTCCAAGGCTGTTATGGATGTCATTCTGGAGGCCAGAAGACCTAGTACCAAGAAAGCCTATTTGGATAAATGGAAGAGATTCTGTGCCTGGAACCAAGCTCACAGCCTTGACCCTCTTGTCTCAAACATTCCTCAGATACTACAATACTTAACTGAGATGCTGGACAAAGGCCTCTCCTTCTCATCCATCAAGATCCATGCCTCTGCCATCTCTGCTCATTACAACTTTGTTTTGGAAAAACTAACTTTACCTCCTTTTGAGCCAGCTAACACAGCAGAATTAAAATATATCTCTTGGAAAACTGCTGTGCTCCTGGCAATGACATCAGCACGAAGAGTTTCAGAATTACAGGCACTAATGGCAGTGGAATCTTTCCTCATTTTCCACCAGGACAGGGTGTCCTTAAGAACTAACCCTACGTTTATGCCAAAGGTGGTATCCAGTGTGGCTCTAAACCAAACTATTCACCAGCCAACTTTTTATCCTAAACCACAGAATAAAGGGGAGAGACTTCTGCACTCTGGACATTCACAGGCAGTTATGCTTCTACTTGGACAAAACCAAAGCTTTCAGAAAATCTGAGCAATTATTGGTAGCATATGTTGCAGAAGCACAGGGAAAAGCCATTTCAAAACAGACTATCTCAAAATGGATAGGACATTGTATACGTTTCTGCTACACATACCATGGAAAACCTGTACCTAGCAGCATTAGATCTCACTCCACCAGGGCAACAGCCACTTCAACTGCCTACCTCAGGGGAGTACCTACCAAGGATATTTTGGAAGCAGCAACTTGGAGTTCTGTACATACCTTCACCAAGCATTACCATCTGCCTCTATACTCTAAATCCAGAGCTGGCTTCACCACTGCAGTCCTGCAGGGCCTTCTAGCCACTCCTAATGCCTTATAGAACCAGCCACCCTACCTCAGCTTTGGGATTCTACCCAAGTGTAATAACTACAGCAGTGTAACACGACAAACCTAGTACAGTTTTGTACCTACCATAAATGTAGATGTTCGAGTGAATACACTGCTGCAGTCCAGGTTACCCTCCCTCCTTCCCCTCTTACTGGCTGGTACATACCTGTGTCTTCTACCCTTACTACCTATGGGGAGTATTTGCTGGTAGCTGTAAGTTGTTTTTTGCTTTTCTTATGTATGTTTTATTAGCAATTGGAATTGCCTACCTATTTAGTGGCACCTGACATCTGGGGCAAGAAAAACTGAAGAAAATGGCGTCGGCTGCATCTTGTATATCCCTGTCGCACTGACGTCAGGGTGGAGGCGACAGCAACCAACACCGGACCAAGACTTTGGAACTCAGGCCGATTGGGGAACCGCCTGACGGCAGGATAACCCAAGTGTAATGACTGCAGCAGTGTATACACTCAAACATCTACATTTATGGTAGGTACAAAACTGTACTTTCCCATACATTGACAATTGGCTGTTAGCTGGAGCAACCAAAGATTCTTTACTGACATTCAGAGACTACTTTTTGGAGCTCTGTCTATCCTTCAGCATCTCTGCCAGGTGTAAAAAAATCACAGCTTCAGCCCTCACAACAAAATACCTTTATTGGATTCTGCCTGCACATGGCCTCGCTTCAAGTGTCTTTTACCCTAGAAAGATGGTTCTTTATTCAACAGTCAGTCTGAACTCTTTTATCACTGTCAGAACTCTACTGCAGTTCAGGTCCTAAGAATTCTGAGTGTCATAGCAGTCGCAATTACAATGGTCCACTATGCCATATTTCATTAGAAAATTCTCTAGTGGATGCTACCCATGAAATTTTCACAGCTAACAGACTACCTTTCAGCCACCATTTGCCTGACTCATTCATGCAGGAATCATCTAAACCGTTGTTCAACATCTCCATTTCCTCAGATAGGAAGATCATTTTCCTACCTTTGACAGCAGTAATAATCACAAATGACCCATGACTAGGGTTGGAGAGGTTATTTTGAGGAGATGGTGGTCCATGGGGTGTAAAACTAGTCAGTTGCTGATTTTTACATCAGCATCTTGGAGATGACACCGGTTCTCATGGCATTGCAAGAATTTTCTGGGTATCTTACCTTCAGGAGTGGTAGCCATGGAAACTGATTATATTTTGGTGGTCTGGTACATCAACAAACAGGGAGAAGCCAAAACCCCCTTTGCAGAGAACCCATAAGAGTATGGCAGTTGGCTTTGGATTCATGACACCTCTTATTGGCAGTATACATTCTGTGAAAGTATAGTTGACTAGCAGACGGGCTCAGTGGTTCTACTCTGCCTCATGAGTAGCCTCTAAATCCATCAGTAGTTCAGGAAATTTTCAGTTAGTTGAGCTAGCCTTGCTGCAACTTGTTTTCCTCTGCCTTCACTCAAGTGCATAAAATACATTACCCTAGTTTCCCCCAGAAGGACAGTCACCTAGAGACACTCTAGTCTGCCTATTGCTCTCTGTCGTCTTTACACTTCCCCTAGTCTAACTATTGCCCTCTGTCTTCTTTACACTTCCCCCACCCTTCCTGTAATATCCAAGTTTCTGCAGCAGGCATCAACATGCAAGTACAGTTGATTTTCATTGTTCCATACTGGACCAGACTGATTTGTCTTCCTCTGCTCAGTCCTCATTTGATGAAGCCCCACACACACACACACACACACACACACACACACACACACACACACACCAGCTTCTAGATGCACAACTGGATCTTTTCTAACACCCCTCTAGTCAGTGTCACTTGGACCTTCTCATCCTCAAGTTAACTGCATGGATCTGACGTCAATTTCATTCATTCCTCAGTGAATGGGTCTCTGATCCGACTTTGGATCTGGCTCAGCCGCATTTCTTCTAAGCTCTTAGATCCAGTTGTCAAGCTCCTCCCTTTTCCCATAATGCCCCAAAGACCTGTAATACCTCAGATCTCGTTTGCCACTTCTACGCTACAGATGTGAATCTCACTCTCTCGTGCTTTGGGTGTAGTTTTTTTCCATTTCTGAGTAAAAGTAGAATATTCTTTATTTTTCCTAGATATATTCATATTATATTAACCTTTCCTCCTTTTTCCAGTTTTATGTCTTTCTCTGCATTAGGTTTTAAACCCTTTTTCTTCCTACATGTTCTTTTCTGGTTCTGTTGTTACTTTGCTGGTAACCATTTTCCCTTTTACCTCTTTAGCTAATATTTTCTTACCCGTCTAAAGGGTATTTTCTTAATAGCATTACTGGTATTCTTTTTTTTTTCTTTCCTAATTTTAACAAAAAAAAAACCTCTGTTTTTCTTATTAAGATAGCTGAAAAGCCAACAGGTTTCAAAAAGCGCAGTTCCTGTGGGCATAAGATACCAAACTCAGATGCCTACAGGGAGAGCATATATTGTTTAGGAGCAGCTCTTCTTGAAATCCCTTGTCAGATCTGTGCAGATTTCAGTTCTTGGACCTTAAGCGATCGGCATAATAAGTTAATACTAAAGAGATTGATCCCTGCTTCTGCTCCTTCCTCTACAGCTTCTTTTTCAGGGGCTGAATCCCCCATTAAGAAGTCAGAGTCGTCTTCATAGTCTAGGGAGCACAGAAAACAGTCTGCTGTCCAGTCTTTAAAATTTGCTCCTGCTTCGGAGCCGCCTGCTCAAAACAACCTAAGTATCCAACGACGGTGGCACTCAAGTCTCCTCGGCCTTGAAGGCCCCTTGTTTCTCCGGAGCCTATTTTCCTTAGGCTGCGATCTCCATTTTTACAAGAGACACCCAAATGAATGTCCTGTCCTCCTTCCATGTCATCATCTATCAGGTCCTCCCAAAGTCTTTCTGAGGCAGGTGCTGCCAAGCTCTGACTCTGCCTGGGCTCCTGCCGCAAGGCAGGAGTTGGACCTGAGCTGTCTAGCGCTGAGGCTCGGGAAGTGACTGCTCTGAAAACCTCTAGATCCAGTGCTGATGTTTTGGCTCCAAGACTCTTCCTGTTCTATGGGGATTGGTGCTGAATGAGTCAGGGATGCAGTCGGAGTTGGAAATGTAGCTGTCTTTGGATCTGACACTTCCAGACTCCGAATTCTCAGATCCGGCATTTCGACTCTCAGAATTCTCAGATCCATGGGTTCCAAAATCACTGGACAGCTTCTCCCAGTCCCAGTCCTTCTAATTTCAAGGTGGGGGAAAGGGCTTTCTCTCACCTGGGAATCATTCTGCTCTTGCATCTTTGGATCCTACCTTCATACATTCTTCGGATGAAAAGAGATATAGAGGAGCTCTCTGAGCATGTAACCCAGGCCGGTATGACCCTGACCTTGAGTAGCATCTTACCCTCACCAAGAATGATGCCACAATATGAAGACAAGATGATCAATTTCAACAATTGGCTTAAGTATTGGTGTCATTCAACGGGGATCCAATGCCTGTCAGCCTGGGATGACATGCTCGACAAGCCACGATGCTTCGCTAGGGACGGCTTGCACCTGTCACCCCTGGGCTTTCGGATATTGGCAAAGGCTCTTGCTACCCCCATAGTGCCTTTTTTAGGCAAGGCTCAAAAGACAAACCCACCTCCATAGGTATCACAAGGGATAAGAAACTAAGAGTAATGTTACTCAACGCTAGAAGTCTAAACCTCAAGATGCACGCACTCGAAACTCTCCTTAGCATGGAGAACATCGATATCTGTGCAGTAACAGAAACCTGGTTCAAGGCTCCCGAGAGCACCCCAGCAGTACCAGGTTATACCTCATACCATGCTTTTCGGCCCCAAAACTTGGACCTAACCACAAAAGGAGGGGGAGTATCAAGATTTGTCAAAGATACCCACACCTCCAGGTTGGTGGCACAGCACAAAGCATCAGAGACTATCCATATGCATCTAACAGTGGGTAAAACTGACTTCCAGTTTATTGCCTGCTACAGACCACCTTCCCAAACCCAGGAACCCCACTCGGCCTTCCTGAGAACACTGGAAAATATGAAGGTCTCTCCAAACACCATTATATTGGGCGACTTCAACTACCCAAACATAGACTGGGAGCATTACTCTAGCTCCAACACCCTAGCCCAAAGGTTCCTAGAATTTATAAACTCAAATGTTATGGAACAACTTGTTACCACTCCCACAAGTGGGGAAAACATACTGGACCTGATCATCACCAACATGGGGACTCTATGCTCCAGATCAGAAGTGTATCCCTCACTGGTAAGATCAGACCATAAACTAATCTCACTGGATATTCACATCCCAACTCTTCCCCCTGCCCTGAAAACCACAGTGAAAAACTTCTCTAAAGCAAATTTCACACTCCTCAAAACCGAGGTGGAATCCTTCAAAGCCCCCGGGCCTGTGGAAAATACGGCCCAGACCGCAGAATCCTTTATAAACGCATTCTATGAACACCTTCAGGAATGCATGGATCATGCAATCCCAAATAAAACCAAGACCCAATCCTCCAAAGGCAGACGTCCTGTCTGGTGGACCCCAGCCATAAACAAACTATACAATAGAAGGAGGAAGCTACTACATGATAGAGCAAAATCCCAAAAAGGGAAGGCATCTCTGATCGGTATTAGAAAAAAACTACAGGCACTCATAAAATCGTCTAAGGCCAGCTTCGAGAGAAAAATTGCACAGGACACTAAGCATAATCACAAGGCTTTCTTTAGTTATGTTAGGAACCTGGGTGGGAATTCCCAGATATGCTCAGAATTAGTCCAAAATGACAAAAAATACACCGAGCCCACAGACATTGCCAACATCCTAGCTGACAGGTTCAGCGCAAACCTCCCCCCCCCCACCACCAAAAGGGCAAATATCTATCCCAGCAGAGTGCTGCCTCCCTGACATCTCAGATGCTCAGGTAAGAGCTGCCCTCTCCAAAGCAAAAAACACAGCATCAATGGGACCAGTCGGTGTCCCGGGCTGCATCCTACATGAACTCCAAGAAGAGCTAAACCCAAACATAAAACTACTGTTCAATCTCAGCCTTACTACAGGATATGTACCTAAAGAGTGGCATACAGCAACAGTGGTCCCTCTCCACAAAGGTGGTGCCTCAATGGATCCTGGAAACTATCATCCCATAAGCCTGACTAGCTTAGTCTGCAAAGCTATGGAAAGGATCATTATGGACCTCATAAATAAAGATATTGGGGACCTACAGACACTGGATCCTACCCAGTTCGGCTTTGTTAAGGGCAGATCCTGCCTCTTAAACCTGGTTGATTTCTTTGAAACAGTCACCAAGGCCATTGACGAGGGGAAGGTTACCCACACAGCCTACCTGGACCTCGCAAAAGCCTTCAATACAATACCCCACTCGGGCATTATAGATAAGCTCACCAGCTTAAATATAAACCCCTATGTCACTAGATGGGTTGCAAACTGGCTCAAGGACAGAACCCACATGGTTAGAATTGCTGGAGCCATGTCATACTCCAAACCAGTTATAAGTGGCATCCCACAAGGCTCAGTCCTGGGACCTCTCTTGTTCGGTATATATTTCTCGGAGGTACAGGCCAACACGGAAGGACTGTGGCTGACCAAGTTTGCAGATGACTGCAAACTGGGCACCATAATCGACTCTCCAGCCGACACAAACATAGAAACAGACAACTGGTGCCAGAGCCATGGCTTCAAGCTAAACGCCAAAAAGTGTATAGTCATCCCCTTTGGCAAAAACAAAGTGCCCACAAATTACCACATAGGTGGTAATCCATTAAGTACAGAAGAAGTAATTAGGGACCTGGGGACCCAAGTTGATAGCAATCTCTCATTTGACAAACACATGGCCAAAGTGGTTAGAAAAACATTTTATATAGCCCACCTAATCATGAATGGATTCACATCTAGATCAGGGGAGTTCATCGTGGCTCTCTACTCATCCCTCATCAGGCCCATAATTGAGTACAATGCCCTTTTTGGGATGTGCCTTACCAGACACCTGCAGCAACTGGAAAGACCCCAAAAGTACCTCACCAAGAGGATCAAAAGGCTCAAACAGATGCCATATGCTGCCCGGTTAAAGAAACTCCAGCTCTACTCAGTGGCATACCGCCTGCTCAGAGGCGATCTGTGCCTGACGTATAAAGCCATGTCCAACCCGGAATTAATGGACATGCTGCACCTCAGAAAATCCAAATCCCATCGAGCTACGCGCTCGGGAGACTTGAACCTCAGCACTGAAATAAATAGGACATGCTGCAGGGACAGATTCATAACCCAGAGGCTCCCTTCATTCTGGAATAAAATCCCATTCCAGGTTAGACAGAGTCCCTCATTGACTCTCTTCAAGGGGAATCTTGATGAGTGGATGGGAGATCGTAGGTTTACCCTGGGTATCACTTCTGTGTCACTGTTAGACAGAGGCACAGTATACTAACCTCGAAAAAGGGCATAGCAAAATTAATTTAAAATGGGTGGCGAAGCCAAACACACTCAGGCTAGGCTTATAAATGCCCTAGGGCAGATAGCCTAGTATGAACCTATGAACCTAATCAGAGTTTTGAGCCTCATCAACCTATCATTCAGGGACAACTGGCCCATATGTGCTTCTAGACATTTCCCACACAGGAACCTCCCCTATCTTCTAATACATCTCCAGATCATCCCACTGAAGAGGTCCGTCGGAAGAGGTCGTGTAAAAGGAGGCATATAGATTCCCCTCAGAAATCTTTAACCGAAGGCACTGACTTTGATGAAGGAGAGGGGTCCCCAAGATCTCCGAGAGGGGTCCCCAAGATCTCCACCAGAAGGCATCTCCTTTGGAGACATCCTAGAGATCCTTAGCCAGAAAGGTGGATGGTCTTCCGATTGCTCTTCTCAGGAGGAGTTGGAGTTCCTAGAAGGCTTTGGGTCTGGCCCATCTACATTTTGGAACAAAAAAAATGGGACAATGTCAGTGTAGGGAAACCAGAAAAACAAAACTTGACTGACAGACCTAGCCCCATGTTGAATGAATGAATGAACAAAACTTTATTCTGTAAAATAAAGTTAATTCCAGGTAAGCGCTTTCGACCTGCCAGGGACTTTATCAGAACTGGAAATGAAATACACAGGATTGCTTAAATACTTGAAAATGCAGTCACATGACTGCTAATAAATTACTTAAAACCAATCAATTAGGCCCTAATTCGAAGATTACATTCAGAAATAAATAACAAGCAACATCATTCTAACAAATATACATATCCATAAAATATTGTGTGGTGCACACATATGTGTTAATTAAAATGTATGGTTGTTGTTGTTGTGTCTTTCGGCTATTCCCGGTTAGGGGCCGCCACAGCGGAACTCCGGTCCGCTAATGATTGGCAGTTGATTTTTACGTGCCCAGTTGCCAATGCTGACGCACAACCTTCAACAAAGGTACGCCCATTCACACATGTCTCCACGCAGAAGACGCACTGAGAATCGAACCGGACAGCGTCTTACTGTGAGGCAACAACGCTAAAATGTATGGTAAGGTTAGAATTTAGTGGCTCGAAGTTTTAAAGTGCAATATAAGGCAACTGTGTCATTTAGTCCTGGAGTTTCATTTGCATTTAGCCGTGATTGCCACAAAAGTTCACAACACTCTTAAGTTATATTCCCAGGGACTACCTCTGGGATTTTGTGTAACCTGTTCTAAAACAAAAGAAGTAAAAGATCTTACTACTCTCACAAACTGCCTTGTGTCTAAAACAGAGCATAGGAATCTCTTCTAGCATTAATATCATAGTGATGCTCTTGTATTCTTTTTATTAATTTATGTTCAGTTTTCTTTATTTAAAAACTAAAACAGTAATCACAAAATGCATAATATCGAAATGTGATTGAAATTTGATGCTGTAATTGACGCTTTTTCAATAAAGTCATGTACTTCAAAAATATACCTGCACTGCATGCAGGCTTCACATTTACTGGTGCTTACTTCAGATAGGGTATTACTCCCTGTGATGTGCTTAAAACTTTTTTTCCAAGTCTTTATTATTGAGTCTTCTAGAAAAGGTAAACTGGAGTTCACCTAGTCTATCAAAAACGTTTCATGTAAAATAATGTTCCAATGTTTATATAAAAGGCACCACCATTTGGCTTTCCATTCCATATTTCATAACTAAATTGTTTTCTTATCTTGTTTCTTCACCCTTGGTGTTGTAAAAAAAATGATTGTACTGTAGTAAAGTCGCTAAAATGGGCTTATACTTATCTTTTCTTCCAACTATAATTTCATCCTTAATACTTCAAGCATATCCATCAGGTACTCTAGCTGTAACCATCTCTATCAAAACATCCAATTCCTTAACAAAATCGCTACCATTGGAAATTATTCTGGCCAGTCTAACCATTTGTCCCTTGACCAAACTACCTCACACCAGAGAAACAAGTTCATTTCACAGCCTACTTCAGTCTACTGGCCACAAAGACCCAGCTTTCTGCAAGGAAAATATTGCACTGGGGTTCATGACCTCTTGCATTCTACTAATTCCATATGCAAGACTGCATATGAGGAAACTACAATGGTATCTAAAAAGCCTATGGTGTCAACATTCGCAGGATCTAGCATCAATGATTCCTATCATACCTTGTCTAAAGATAGAGTTCCTATGGTGGGCAGAGGCCTGCCACCAAAACAAGGGGCTGCCATTCTCTCTACCCCTTGCCGCCCAAACCCTAACAACAGATGCATCAGACTATGCATGGGGCGCTCACTTGGCAGGGAAGTGCATTCAGGGCAAATGGAACCAAAGTCAAATGCACCTACATATCAATCAAAAATAAATGTTAACTCTACAAAATGCTCTGACAGCCATCAAGGACCACATTCTTCCAGGACAATTATTGGTAAAGACGGACAACACCACTGTTATGTGTACATAAACAAGCCGGGGGGAACCCATTCCTACCCTCTCTGCAGACTAACCATGGCTCTGTGGAACACAGCCTTGAGCTACCAATGCACCTACAGGCTCAATTCTTGCCAGGAAAGCTACATACACTGGCAGATGACATAAGCAGAAACCTCATGGACCCACACGAGTGGAAACTGGAACTAAAGATATTCAACATGTAGAGAAACAAATGGAGGAGCCCAGAGATAGACCTGTTTGCCTCCCCTCAGAACTACCAGTTGGACAAATTTGGCACAAGGACTCCTCACAAACAGGCTTGGAAAGTGGATGTCCTGTCCTTCACCTGGAAAAACCTATCAGTTTATGCCTTTCACCCTCTGCATCTCCTCTCCAATGTGCTACTAAAGATCAAACAGGACAAACCAATGACAATACTGATTGCACCGGACTGGCCTCGCCAACACTGGTACCCCTCTTGTGCAGTGTGTCATTGCTGGCACCATGGCACCTGCCTCAGACCCCTGCCCTGCTGTCCCAGCAGGAGGGCCAAATTCTGCACCCACAGCTTCAAACCCTGAACCTTGCAGCCTGGCTAATTACCTGACCTCTCCGTTACCATCCCTCAGTAAGCAAGTGATGGATGTCATTCTGGAGGCAAGGAGGCCTAGTACTAGAAAATCCTATGCTGAAAATGGAAAATATGCTGTTACTGGAGCCAAACTCAGGGGATGGGCACAGCAGTACCCAATTTACCCCATATTCTTCAATACTTAACTGAGATGCTTCACAAGGGCCTTTCCTTTTCTTCCATCAAAATTCAGGCCTCAGCCATTTCAGCACATTACAACACAGAATCGCCCCTCTTCTCTCATCCACTGCTAAAGCAATTCCTCAGAGGGCCCAAAAACTTAAGACCACCCAGGAGAGCCCCTACTCCAGCCTGGGACCTTAACTTTGTATTGGAAAAGCTCAGTCTTCCACCCTTTGAGCCAGCTGCAAATACAGAGTTGAAATTCCTTTCTTGGAAAACAGCCTTCCTTCTAGCCATCACTTCAGCAAGCAGGGTGTCTGAATTACAGGCCCTCATGGCAGTGGAGCCTTTCATCATCTTTCATGCGGACAGGGTGTCCCTCAGGACCAATCCCTCATTTATGCCCAAGGCAGTATCCAGTGTGGCCCTTAATCAGTGCATTCATTTGCCAACCTTCTTTTCTAATCCACAAAACAAAGGGGAACGAATTCTGCACTCCTTGGACATGCACAGATAACTTAGATTTTACATGGGCAGGACTAAGCCTCTCAGGAAATTTGAACAGCTGCTGGTGGCATTTGCTGCAGGGGCAGAGGGGAAGGCCATTTCAAAGCAAACCATTTCTAAATGGATAGGCCATTGCACTCATTTCTGCTAGAAACACCATGGAAAACCTACCCCACAGGGGATAAGACCACATTCAACCAGGGCTGCATATACCTCTACAGCCTTTCTCAGAGGTGTCCCTACCAGGGACATCCTAGAAGCTGCTACCTGGAGTTCTGTACATACCTTCACCAGGCATTACCACTTGCCAGTTTTTTTCTAAATCCAGAGCTGGCTTTGCCACTGCAGTCTTGCAGGGCCTTTTATCTGGTCCAAATGCTATCTGAATTGCCTTCTCCCATCCTTAGCTTTGGGAATCTACCCAAATGTGATGACTGCAACAGTGAAATACAAAGAACATAGTACAGTTGTGTACACTTACCATAAATGTAGATGTTTAAGTGTATTCACTTTTGCAGTCCTGGTTACCCTCCCTCCAGCCCCCTGACTTCTATTGACTATATCTCTGTTCTTGTTTACTATGCTTAAAGCTTTCTGGTGTATTTGCTTTTTGTTGGAGGTGTAACCTTGTGTATAATTGCTTCCCATTATGGGTGCACCTGACATCTGGGGCAAGAAAAACTAATAAAATGGCGTTGGCTGCATGCTTTATACCCCTGACTACCTGACGTCATGGAAGAAGAGACAGCAACCGACGCAGGACCCGAGACTTTGATAATCAGGCCGACTGAGGGCTACCTGCAAGCAAATAACCCAAATGTGATGACTGCAACAGTGAATACACTTGAACATTTATGACAAGTGTACACAACTGTACTTTTTAAATCTCCTTTCCAGATAATCGAGAAAGTGTAAAAATGTAACAATATGTTGAAAAAACGTGAATTGAAAACGTATTGCTGCTCCCAGTGACCCCACAACTATATCGGTGTAGAAAGGGGGTGCAAGATGTGCCCATGGCCAGTCCACTGATTTGCTTAAAATATTCTCCCTCAAGAAAGATGAAGTTATTCATCAAAATAATCACCATAAAAGTGGCAATGACATTGATCTCTGTATTAGATAAACTTTCACACCCACAAAAATCCTCATTAAATGATGTTAGGCCTATTTCATGTGGAAAGCAAGGAAAAAAGATCAACAACATCAATTGTTACCAAGTACCAGCTAGGGTGGAATTATTCTGGCTTTATTTGCCCCAAGAAGTCCCATGAAACCGCTCTGTGTGAGAATCCAACTCATGACCTTCGGATTATGAGACTGACATGCTACGCTAACAAGGCTTTATATGAGTCTCAAAGGATATATGAATATTTAGTCCTAAACTGCTTAGGTGTTTTTTTTTTCCTATGTAAAGGTCTAAAGAATGAGTTTTTGAGCTATTACTTGCCACTATAGGCCAAAAAGGGAATCATAAACATCCTTAATTTAGGGATACCAAACATACTGGGAACAATAGGGTACTTCACGTGCAAAAAATGTATAGAATTTGTAATCTATAACCCCTTAGGTAATTAAATCCTCCAAAAATCTGTTTTCTTGTGTGCTATATTAATTGCATTTTTGAACGTCTACAGCACTGTTCTTCATTTTTAAGTACTAAAAACATTCTACCAAGGTAGTCAATAACTTTCATAAGCACAATACCCCCACCATACTCAGGTTTTATAATGCTAAGGTTATTGTTACTACTAAACTCGTTAAGTAACATGAACTCTTCGTTAGACATTTTATAGGACTGAAACCTTAAAGGTCTTTAAAATGCTTGTCATATCTTGGATACAGAGTTTTTCAAATGGCAACATTGGGTGGAGGGGTGGATTAAGTATACTCTTTCTAGCTAGATTTTTAGGTGAATTAAACTTGGTGGTTAATCCCATGCCAGTGGGAGCATGAAGCAAAGTTAAATTTAGATGTTCATCATGTTTCACTGTTGCAGTCATTATAATTGGGTTATCCTGCTGTCAGGCTACCCGCTGTCGGCCTGAATTCCAAAGTCTAGGTCCGGCGTCGGTAGCTGTCATCTCCTCCCTGACGTCAGTGCGCCAGGGGTATAAAAGATGCAGCCGACGCCATTTTCTTCAGTCTTTCTTGCCGCGCGGTGCCCGAAGCAAAAGCAGTTCGCAAGTGCCAGTCAGCCGACTCCTGAGATTTTCAAGTTCGAATTTTAAATCCCAAGTCTTCATTAAAAGCTAAGTACCCCATTGGGGAAACTTTTTTCTTGCTCCAGACCGATGTCAGAAAAAGTTAATAATTGTATTTCTTATGGGAAGCAAATACCTCATAAGGATTTTTATTCTTACTGTATTCCTTGCCTAGGCCCTGACCACGACGTTGCTAGTTGTCGGTTTTGTGCTAGATTTAACCAACGCACTATTAAGCGTCGGTTCGACTTTGCATTTCATTACTTTGGCAGACGATTTAATTATATAATGCCGTCGGAACAGCCGACTACTGGAGTTTACAAAAAACCCAAAGAAAAAGAAAAGGACAGGCGTCCGAAGTCCAAAACCGACGACGAGGCTTCTTCTAGGCCAGTCGCCGGTTCTCAGTGAGGCGCTTTCGCAGCCCCTGACAACCGCTACTTTAGAGCCACAGGTTGATACAGATTCCCACGTGGAGTCAACCAGGCCTACAGAAACTCAAGGTATTGGACCTTCAGAAACCATTCCCTCAGATGGGTCCGGAGCCGCTGAGCAGGCATCGGCTTCTCAGGGCATTTTCAGGCCTACACAATTATATGTTAAAACGACTTCAGCTTCAAAGGCAAAAACTAAAGCAGCTTTAAAGACAAAGAAACAAGTACAACAGCCCCATGGACAGGCTTCCATGCCTGAAAAACAGATGCTCAAAATGGCCGAATACCTGATTACTTTGATCAGGGGTTCTCATCCCCCTCCTAACAAGAGGCCTAGGCAAGAGATAGAATATGATTCTTCAGATCAGGTTTCCATTTCATCTGATTCCGCTTCTGATCAGCAATACTGTCTTCCTCCTTATGAGGATTCTGATGCTGAAGAATCTATCCCCTCAGCTTCTCCACCTGAGGATTATTCTTTTGGGGAAACACTGCATACCATGAGGGAGCATTTCCACTGGGAGAGCCAAGATTATTCAGAATCTAAGAAAAGGCTCAGAGACTTTCCTTTACTGCCTCAGCACAGGCCCCTTGCTGTCCCACCTGTGCTAGACATTGTAGATGATGTATTTTCAGAGTCCAGTCTGACCCCTGACTCCTTACCTCCAGCTCCTGTTAAGCCAGACAGATACTACAGGGTTCCAGACTCCCACAAATTTCTTTTTAAAAATCCTGCTGCTGACCCAGAAACTATCTCTCAGGGTCCCAAGGGGGTCAAGGCTTTCTCTGCAAAAAAACCTACCCTCTCTGACAGAGATTCCAGGGCTCTGGACAGATGGGGTAAAAAGATTTACACTTCTGCTACCTTGGCTATAAGGGCTTTAAATTGTCAGCTTCATATGATTAAATATCAGCAATACATAATGTCACTGCTTAAAACAGAAAATGTCGACAAATTCTGAATGTGCAGAAAATAAAGAAATGCAGGATTTATTGCATGCAGCTGAACAAGTTGGAAAGCATACATTACAATGTGGTTTTGATTCTTTGGAGGCCTCCTGCAGAGCCGCTGTTACGGGTTCTGTCACTAGGAGGCATGAATGGTTAAAGGAACAGAATCTGCCTGATCATGTTAAAGCAAAATTACTAGATGCTCCATTACAGCATGATACCTTGTTTGGTGTTAAAGCAGAAGAGGTGTTGAAGAAAATGGAGGACAAAGCCAAATCTATGCAAACAGTCAAGGATTTCTTACAGGTACAGCCTCCAAGATTTAGCAGACACTGGCCTACAAAGAATTGGTCCTTTCCAGTGTCAGACAGGCCACAAAGAGGCAGATACAGACGCCCTAGAGGCAGATCCCAGCCCCAAGGCTCATACAGGTCTAAACAGTGGGGTGCTTCTACCTCCAAAAGCGGAGAAGACAAGTCACAGCCATACAGAAAGCAGTCCCAATGACTTCCCCCTGCCAGAGCCAAGCACTTATCTACTGGCAGCTCCTTTAGGAGGAAAGTCAGCACTTTTTTTCTCAAAACTGGCACCTTATCACCCAGGACAAATGGGTCTTGAACATAGTGTCACAAGGTTACAGGTTCCACTTTCACACCCTGCCAAGGCCTAACGGTATGCCAGACCTGCAAAAAATCAATGGGCAGAGGCACAAAAACAAGTTGCATCCCTCATGGACATGGGGGCCATTCAGCAAGTACCACAACAAGAGCAGGGACAAGGATTTTACTCAAGACTTTTCTTGGTGCCCAGAAAGGACAAAGCCTGGAGGCCAATACTGGACCTATCCATTCTAAACACATACCTGGATATTCCAATATTCAAAATGTTGACTTTGCAGCAGCTTCTGCCCATGCTGGGCAAGAAGGCTTGGCTTGTAAATTTAGACCTAAAAGAGGCATACCTGCATGTCCCAGTCAGACAATCATGCAGAAGATACCTCAGATTCATAGCTAGCTCAATGCACTACCAATTCTCTGCACTGCCCTTTGGCTTATCTACTGCGCCCAGGGTCTTCACTAAATGCTTCGCACCAGTAATTGCATTTTGCAAACAAAGAGGAATACAAATATATCCTTACTTGGACGACTGCCTTATTCAAGCAGAGAACAAGGACATACTACTACAGCATCTGGCGTTTGTAAAAAGATTATTAACATGCCTAGGGTACACAGTAAACGAAAATAAATTAAAACTTGTACCCTCTTAAGAAATAATATTCCTGGGTGCAAGCTTAAATACAACTGCCCAGATGACTTATCCCACGCCAGACAAACAAAGGCAACTGACTACTTATTTCAAAAGGTTGGCAACAAACACTCAGTTAACTGCAAGAAAAATTCTGCAGGCTTTGGGCTTCATGGCATCCTGCATTCTGCTAATTCCATATGCAAGACTGCATATGAGGAAACTACAGTGGTATCTAAGTGTTTGGACTCAACATTGCCACAGCCTGGAAACAATCATTACGCTCATTCCCTGCCTACAACAGGAGTTTCAGTGGTGGGCAAAGGCCTGTCACGACAACAAGGGGCAGCCATTCACCATACCCCCAGCCAGGCAAACATTAACAACAAATGCATCAGATTATGCCTGGGGGGCCCACATGGCAGGAAGATGTATTCAGGGCTCATGGTCCGCAATCCAAATGCATCTACATATCAATCAAAAAGAGATGCTAGCTGTTCAGAATGCCCTGACAGCCTTCAAGGATCTACTGCATCCAGGACAACTTCTGATAGCGGACAATACTACAGTCTTGTGGTACATAAACAGGCAGGGTGGCACACATTCCTACCCCCTTTGCAGACTAGCCATGACTTTGTGGGACACAGCATTGACTTACCAAGTAGATCTGCAAGCACAATTCCTGCCAGGAAAGATAAATACTCTGGCAGACGAACTAAGCAGAAACCTCATGGATCCCCACGAGTGGAAATTGGATCCACAAGTCTTCAACACGATAACAAGGAATTGGGATGCCAGGACATAGATCTATTTGCCTCCCCTCACAACTGCCAACTACAGAGATTTTGCACAAAGACTTATCACAAGCAAACATGGAAAGTGGATGCTATATCTTTCAGCTGGAAAAACATAACAGTATATGCCTTTCCCCCACTGCCTCTCCACCCCAAGATACTCCTAAAGGTCAGACTAGAGAAGCCGAAAATGATAGTGATTGCCCCAGACTGGCCCGGCCAGCACTGGTACCCAACCCTAAGGAACTTGACTCAATGCCCAGCCTGGACATTACCTCAAATTACTCACTTACTGACCCAACAAAACAGTCAAATCCTGCACAGCCAACTCAGGACCTTAAATCTGGCAGCATGGCGGATAATGTAGTTTTTCAAAACACACCTCTCTCTAAAGCGGTTATGGATGTTAAATGGAGGCCAGGAGGCCTAGTACCAGAAAATCTTATGCAGAAAAATGGAAGAGATTCTGTGCTTGGAACCAGACCCAAGGAATTGACATGATTGTATCAAATATCCCTCAGATTTTGCAATACTTAACTGAGATGCTGGACAAAGGCCTATCCTTTTCATCAATTAAGGTTCATGCTTCTGCCATTTCAGCTCATTACAATACAGAGCCACCTCCTTTTTCTCATCTTTTATTAAGGCAGTACCTCAGAGGAGCCAAAAACTTACGGCCTCCAAGGAGATCACCAATGCCTGCATGGGACCTCAATTATGTCTTGGAAAAACTCACTCTGCCTCCTTTTGAGCCAGCTGCTACAGCTGATATAAAATTTTTATCATGGAAAACAGCTCTGCTCCTAGCAATAACCTCTGCATGACGAGTCTCAGAGCTACAGGCACTCATGGCTGTGGAACCTTTTATCATTTTCCATCCAGATAGGGTTTCTCTAAGGACAAACCCCACTTTTATGCCTAAGGTAGTGTCCAGTGTGACCCTCACCCAGACTATTCATTTGCCTACCTTTTATCCAAACCCACAGAATAAGGGTGAGAAACTTCTGCATTCTATGGACATACACAGACAGCTGAGCTTCTACTTGGACTGAACCAAACTTTCAGAAAGACTGAGCAATTACTGGTAGCATATGCTGCAGGATCACAAGGAAAGGCTATCTCAAAGCAGACTATTTCAAAGTGGATAGGTCACTGCATTCGTCTATGCTATTCTCAACATGGCAAATCTATACAAAAGGGCATTAGGCCACATTCAACCAGAGCAGCAGCCACTTCAGCAGCCTTCCTCAGAGGAGTACCAACCAAAGACATTTTAGAGGCAGCAACCTAGAGTTCAGTGCATACTTTTACAAACCACTACCACTTACCTCTCAACTCCAAATCCAGGGCAGGCTTTGTCACTGCAGTTCTGCAGGGCCTCATAGCCACTCCTAATTCTATTTAGTTCCAGCCACCCAACCTTAGCTTTGGGATTCAACCCAATTGTAATGACTGCAACAGTGAAACACGATGAACATAGTACAGTTGTGTACCTACCATAAATGTAGATGTTCGAGTGTATTCACTGTTGCAGTCCAGGTTACCCACCACCCCCCTTATCTTTGCTGGACCTTATCTGTACTTCTCTATTTCTATACAACCTATGTTGTGTATTTGCTTGTAGATGAAAACTTGTTACTTAGTGCATGTATGCTTATTGACATATTTTTAGCCTACCCTTTTGGGGGCACCTGACATCTGGGGCAAGAAAAACTGAAGAAAATGGCGTCAGCTGCATCTTTTATACCCCTGGCGCACTGATGTCAGGGAGGAGGCGACAGCAACTGACGCCGGACCTAGACTTTGGAATTCAGGCCGACTGCGGGTAGCCTGCCAGCAGGATAACCCAATTGTAATGACTGCAACAGTGAATACACTCGAACATCTACATTTATGGTAGGTACACAACTGTACGTTTTCTAACACAGAACTTAAAGTTGATAATTAATTCACCTATATTTACGTTTATTATTGATACAAAAGTAAGTAATTTAATAAATAAATTCAGAATATCTGTGGTCAAGGGATAAATCACTGTAATTGAAGATTTTGAACTCCACCGGTCTGGGGTGGCATATGGACTTTCCAGGAGACAAGCCGTAAGTGCAGAACTTTCAAAAATGACAAATAACGGGAAGAGAAAAGAGGGCCTACATCTAGTTCTGTCTCCTCAATCTCCTTCTCCCCTTCAGTAGTGTCCAAATCTTGTGATCTGATATTGTTAATCCTCGTTCATTCCTTACGTATGGGTATCGGTTCCAACCTCGGAACTGAGCCGGCCATCTTCCAAATTCATGTCCGCTACAAACTCGCGAGCTAAACTCTTACCCAGAATTGATGGAGATGGTTTTGTCCAACAACTTCATCTTTTTTAATGGTGAATTATACCGGCAACGCAAGGGGGTTGCCATGGGGGCATCTTGTGCATCCTTCTACGCAAATGTAATATTGCACATGTGGGAGCATACATTCGTTCTAATACCCCCATGGAAAGATCACATTCTGTTCTACAGACGCTATTTGGATGACATCTGTATTTTATGGTCTGGCTCTGAAGGGAACCTATCTGAATTCCTTATACACATCAATTCAACAACGAATTTCCTACAATTCACACACACAGTGGATCAGCACGAACTTCATTATCTGGACATCACTCTTTACAAGGACTACAATCAGAAAACTTTCCATTCCAAACTACATCGAAGGCAACATTTTCTAACTCCTTGCTACACTTGAAAGTGCCCACCCACCATATCAAAGAGGGGATCATTAAGGGCAGCTCATCAGAGCAAGTAGAATATGCAGTACGGAGAAAGATTTTGATTCTGAGGTGGAATTTTTGAAAAACTTTTTGGAGAGAGGTTACCCTCTGGAACTATTTCTAACTCTAGCAGCAGAGGTAAAATCTGCACGACATTCCCTCTACAAACCAATACTAGGGGTTTGTACCAGTGACCAACAATACACAAAACAAGGATGCTGTTCACACTAACAGTTTTGCACACACATACTCATCAAATTCCTATGAATTGGAAGAAACAATCTTACATCACTGGCGGTTTTAACCCTCTTTGAAGAACTAAAAGACTATATACCACCTAAACCCAGTTTTGTTCGAAAAGAGGGGCCAATCTAAAGGAATTATTTGAAAGAAATCAAAGAAAAAGATGAAGGTAAAACAACCAAGGCTGGGCACTTTCAGATGTGGTGCCTGTGCCCAATGTCATGCCATATCTAAAGAAACAGCACCATACCTCCCGTCTAGGAACTACAAGATACACCCCACTGGATTTTACACCTGTGCCTCTAGAGGGGTCGATACTTGGGGATGTGCACCAACTGTCAAAGTTTCTATGTGGGCAAAACTGAGAGGGAATTAAGGAAACGATTCACGAGCATCTTTATGACATGACCAGGAAGAAGGAAACCAATGCCTTCTATAAACACTCACTCTCCTGCCCAGATCCCAAAATTCAGTTTCTAGTTCTGGAACAGGTTGAGCCAGATGCAAGAGGTGGTGACTGGGAATCCACCTTGGGCTACCGTGAACTATTATGGCAGTTGAGACTGAATGCAGGAAGCCACCAGGTCTGAATGGGATGATCAGCATTAAACCGGTCCTCAAGCTTAGGAGGGCTAGGTTATAACTCTCATACTTGACCCCTTCATACTACAGCATCCCCACACAGCATATTAAATTACTGAACATCCACGGTTTTAGGATTCTGACTAATAAATCAAATTCTATATGAAATGGTATATGGATGGGCATCAAAAATATCTCACGCACATTTTATTGCATGTCTTTATCAGTGCAAAGTAATAATAAAAGAAAAAATTTGTAACAATTCACTGACAATCCAAACACATCTTTAAGCATATTCCTTAACAATCTACAACCCCAACCAGACTTCAGACTTTTATGTTCTGAAACCTAGGAAACTGGTATTTTAAAATGTTTTTATGGTTAGTCATTTTATTTAAGTGCAGATGTTGTTGCAAACATTTCATTTTTGAGTTGGTATAATGACTAACTTTTTAACATCCAACTCCAAAGCACCACACCTTAGTACTAGACTTACTAATTAATTAATTGTATAATTGCTAGGCTATTTAATGGAGGTTACTGCATACTGCATTTTGTTTTCACTTGATAAAGCTCAGGCCTGCCTGAGCAAAGCGCTGTGTGATTTTATCTGTGACTTTTGGAATACTTCAGTGTGATTTTATCTGTGACTTTTGGAACACTTCAGAAATAAAAATACAGCCTTGTGGACTTTAGCAGAGTTCTGGTTCCTTTCTTCAAGGTCGTGGATTATTCTTTGCTTGTCTTTGGTTTTGTGCATTACTTCACTTGATCTTGTCTGCCATGGCCAATGGAGAAGAAACCTTTAACCCAGGAGAAACTCCTGAAATGCTGAAAAACACTACAAATGATCTTCCGGTGAGCAGAGCGGAGTTCAACCAAGTACTGGTTGCACTCAAGGAGCTCACTAACTTGCTGAAACCCACCACGGCTGCTTCACCAGGGCTAGCTTGCAACCAGCAGCAAGCACTACAAACAACTTTGGATTACCGTAATTGCGGACCCGAAGAGGGTACAAGCTCCACTATATCCTCCACGGACATGTCTGGCGCCGGATCCAAAAGAAACAACTTTACTGCCGCCATGAAGCTACCAGAGCTCCTGAAACAAACGTACAACCAGGGACCAATGGAACTAGTAATCCTGCTCTGAAACCTAGAAACAAGGATGTAAACTTTACAAAATGGGCTGGACAACGCTTCACCTTTTCTAAAGGTAGTAACAACACTAACAATTTTTCTAACTTTGATCAGAGCATGGACTTGTTCAAGGACAAATTATACTCCTTAAGGAGTACACAGCTAGAGATAGACTATTTGAATGAATGTCTGAGAGTAAAACGTGTCCCGAAAGGGCTACGCTTTTTTAAATTTCCAAACAATGTTCAGTATGGTACTGATTATTATTTTAACTTGTGTGAGATTTTTGATAAAGCTGGATTGGAGATGTTGCATTTAATGGCAGGGGAATATGAACTGAAAGCACAAGCATTAATGACTGAGCTAGACACTTTAAACAATGAGTTAACATCTAGTACTAATTTTAGTGCTTTTAAATCAAACTATGACAAGGTTTTTGATAATGTTGATGTTTTTTGTGATAAGATTCTTAACAGAAAACTAAGAAAATTAGAACGTGATCTCATCGAATACAGGGATGGCCTCGCCTACCCTAGCCCCAATGGTTACAATAAAACTTCTTCCAAAAACAACACCACAAACACAGATAGGGCTAGTGACACATATGACAGACAAGAGGAACCCTTAGAAGAAGTGAAAGGCTAGCAGAGAAGAACAGAAGGGGTACTAACAACCAGGATTTTCAGCAGAACCCGGCCAGACCGGGGTTTGGGACAGAGACAAAGACAGGCACCGAGGTCTTGGAATTTTGTTCACTAACAAACCACCACACACCCACTACCCTAACATCCCTGGATGACCCTACAACTGACCAAGCCCCAAATCTGGGTTTACACAATCAAAACCCTACTAATATTGAGGGTAACTGCACTATTTTAAGGAGAAACAACTTTGCCATATACAATTACACGGACATGAACCTTCCTACAAATGCTTTTGATATTTTCACCCGAGGGTTACATTTTGTCCCAACTAAACCCATGAATTTAACACAAGCTCTGATAGATTTAAAAATGTTTACCAGAGCTTTAAATTTAAATTTGATTTTAAAGGGCAAACACTTAATGCAGCAGGCCCAACGCTGTACAAGTCTCTTTAACCCCCACTACACCCAATAATTCTCTTCTTTGAAAAGTTAGTGGAGAATGACTTCAGGAAAGTATATAATAATCAAGAAATTCTACTTCATCCAAATTTTTCTGAACAAGAAATGAATTTTATTGAACACTTGCATGAAGAAAAATCAGGGTCATGAAACCTGATAAAGGAGGGGAATTGTCCTTATGTTCTCAGAGGACTACGAAGCCCACATGCACATTATGTTGCAGAATGACTAACAATACGAGACGGTTTCACTAAACGAGATCAATATAGCCTTTGCTGAGATTAAGTACTATCTTACTGACCTTCTATTACAACAGGCCATCAATGAAAAGGTCTATAACTACTTACATGTGGAAAAGCCCAGAATACCAGTCATCTTTGGGATACCTAAAACCCATAAAGGAATAAATCCACTACAATTCCGGCCGATTGTATCAGGAGCAGGTGGAGTGACTGAGGCCCTGGGAAAATTTATTGATTACATGACTAAAGAATACACTTTATTGTCCCACGCTTGCAAGGATTCTTGGCACTTCCTCCGGGACATTCCCACCTCTTGCTACTCCCCAGACACCTTAATGGTCACAGTGGACATCAAAGATCTGTTTTCCAGCATCCCTCATCAAATAGGTTTGGAATGGTTTGCCCAATTTCTAGGCCAGAAGACAACCCTTAGCAACAAAATGTCCAACTTGCTTACCTAAAATGATGGAGATGGTTTTGTCCAACAACTTCATCTTTTTAATGGTGAATTATACCGCAACGCAAGGGGTTGCCATGGGGCATCTTGTGCATCCTTCTATGCAAATGTAATATTGCACATGTGGGAGAATACATTTGCTCTAATACCCCCATGGAAAGATCACATTCTGTTCTACAGACGCTATTTGGATGACATCTGTATTTTATGGTCTGGCTCTGAAGGGAACCTATCTGAATTCCTTATACACATCAATTCAACAACGAATTTCCTACAATTCACACACACAGTGGATCAGCACGAACTTCATTATCTGGACATCACTCTTTACAAGGACTACAATCAGAAAACTTTCCATTCCAAACTACATCGCAAGGCAACATTTTCTAACTCCTTGCTACACTTCAAAAGTGCCCACCCACCATATCAAAAGAGGGGGATCATTAAGGGGCAGCTCATCAGAGCAAGTAGAATATGCAGTACGGAGAAAGATTTTGATTCTGAGGTGGAATTTTGAAAAACTTTTTGGAGAGAGGTTACCCTCTGGAACTATTTCTAACTCTAGCAGCAGAGGTAAAATCTGCACGACATTCCCTCTACAAACCAATACTAGGGGGGGGGTTTGTACCAGTGACCAACAATACACAAAACAAGGATGCTGTTCACACTAACAGTTTTGCACACACATACTCATCAAATTCCTATGAATTGGAAGAAACAATCTTACATCACTGGCGGTTTTAACCCTCTTGAAGAACTAAAAGACTATATACCACCTAAACCCAGTTTTGTTCGTAAAAGAGGGGCCAATCTAAAGGAATTATTTGAAAGAAATCAAAGAAAAAAGATGAAGGTAAACAACCAAGGCTGGGCACTTTCAGATGTGGTGCCTGTGCCCAATGTCATGCCATATCTAAAGAAACAGCACCATACCTCCTGCCTAGGAACTACAAGATACACCCCACTGGATTTTACACCTGTGCCTCTAGAGGGTCAGATACTTGGGGATGTGCACCAACTGTCAAAGTTTCTATGTGGGCAAAACTGAGAGGGAATTAAGGAAACGATCTACGAGCATCTTTATGACATGACCAGGAAGAAGGAAACCAATGCCTTCTATAAACACTCACTCTCCTGCCCAGATCCCAAAATTCAGTTTCTAGTTCTGGAACAGGTTGAGCCAGATGCAAGAGGTGGTGACTGGGAATCCACCTTGGGCTACCGTGAACTATTATGGCAGTTGAGACTGAATGCAGGGAAGCCACCAGGTCTGAATGGGATGATCAGCATTAAACCGTCCTCAAGCTTAGGAGGGCTAGGTTATAACTCTCATACTTGACCCCTTCATACTACAGCATCCCCACACAGCATATTAAATTACTGAACATCCACGGTTTTAGGATTCTGACTAATAAATCAAATTCTATATGAAATGGTATATGGATGGGCATCAAAAATATCTCACGCACATTTTATTGCATGTCTTTATCAGTGCAAAGTAATAATAAAAGAAAAAATTTGTAACAATTCACTGACAATCCAAACACATCTTTAAGCATATTCCTTAACAATCTACCCCAACCAGACTTCAGACTTTTATGTTCTGAAGCCTAGGAAACTGGTATTTTAAAATGTTTTTTATGGTTAGTCATTTTATTTAAGTGCAGATGTTGTTGCAAACATTTCATTTTTGAGTTGGTATAATGACTAACTTTTCAACATCCAACTCCAAAGCACCACACCTTAGTACTAGACTTACTAATTAATTAATTGTATAATTGCTAGGCTATTTAATGGAGGTTACTGCATACTGCATTTTGTTTTCACTTGATAAAGCTCAGGACTGCCTGAGCGAAAGCGCTTGTGTGATTTTATCTGTGACTTTTGGAATACTTCAGTGTGATTTTATCTGTGACTTTTGGAACACTTCAGAAATAAAAATACAGCCTTGTGGACTTTAGAAGAGTTCTGGTTCCTTTCTTCAAGGTCGTGGATTATTCTTTTCTTATCCAGAATTCCCTTCTCCCTGTTACCCCAGATTTCGTTTGCCGCATCGCCATTCGGTCATGTCAAGCTGCTTCTCTTGAGCTACATATAGATATTTGTTGTCAGTCTAGTCTAATATAACCTTTTCTGTCAGAAAAGTTTCTAATTTGTTGTCTCTTACCTTATCGCATTTAGCGACGATATTTTCTTGAGTTTCCTTCTCTTTACTCTGCACTTTTTACCGTGAGGTATTTTCTCCCTTACCATCGTTGGTAAACCCTTCTTTTCTTCATTACCTTCGGGTATTCTTTCGTACCATTGCTGGTACCCTTTCTTCTGTCTCCTTTTCTATCGTGGCAGATAAAAAAGGTAGTCCAGGATTTAAAAGGTGTTCAGATTGTGGACACAAATTACCTACATCAGATGCAAACTCTTTGTGTGTTTATTGCTTGGGTGTGTCTCACTTATCTGTTGACCCGCCCTGTGGTATTTGTAAAAATTTTTCCAATAGAACTTTGAAAGGAAAAATAAGTTGTTGCTGAAGGGACTTCTTAAATCTCCCTTTTCAGAGGCTATTTCTGGGTCGGCAGCTTCAACCCCTCCTAGAACCCATAAGAAAATATTGGATGATCCTACAAAGGCCAAGTCTTTGCCTTTGTCCCCGGCTGGGGACTCCCGCCAACCAAGACCTAAGAAGGCTAAAGTTTCTGCTTCGGAGCTCACTCAGTCAGCCCCAGCACTTTCGGTGCCTAAACCTTCGGCACCGAGGCCTTCGGCGCTGTTAGTGATCTAGGCTCCGTCTACTGTAGCCTTTACTATATCAGTACCGAGGGGCTCCTCGGTTCAGACTGCTGCGACTACTACATTGGCACCGACTGTTCAGTCGGTGCAGACCTTGACCACGTCTGTTCCGACATCTTACTCTCCTAAGCTAGTCGCCAGTTCGCCTGTACTCAGTGAGGCGCTTTCACAGCCCCTGATACCTGCTACATCAGATTCGCAGGCCTCTACTGAGACCAATTCGGAGTCCGGTATGCAGCAAGATGCTTCTTTGACTGTGGAACCTGTGGATGTCCTTCAAGGATGCATCTGCAGTCCTTACAAATGGGTTGTCCTGCCGTCAGGCAGCCCTTCGGTCAGCCGGATTCCAAAGTCTGGGTCTGGCCTCGGCTGATGTCGCACTCCACCCGACATCATAGCTGCAGTTATTCGGGTATAAAGGTATCAGCCGACGCCATTTTCCTCAGTCTTTCTTGCCGCGTGGCGCCCGAAGCAGAAGCTGTTCGCAAGTGCCGGTCGGTCAGAACCAGAGATTACTACTACAAGTACCGAAGACTTCTAAAAAGCTAAGTACCCCGTTGGGGACTCTTTCTTGCCTCAGCCGATGTCAGAAAAAGTGAATAACTGTTTAACTTTTGGGAAACAGATACCTCATAAAGATTTCCACTCTTACTGCCTACCTTGTTTAGGCCCAGACCACGACGTAGCAGCTTGTCTAGCCTGTGCTTCTTTCAACCGACGAACGCTTAGACGTCGGTCGGATTTTGCTGAGGAGTTTTTCGGCTTCGCTTTTGCTTACATTATGCCGTCGGATCCTCCGACTATGCAAATAACTAAAAAGCGAAAGGAAAAGGACCGACACTCGCGGTCCGCGGTTTCGGCCGAAACCGCGGTTAAGCCAACCGCGAGTGTCTCTGTTTCGGCTGAAACCGAGTCCACAGTTCTTCCTTCAGCCGAAAGCTTACCTCTTACCGAGGCCTCATCCAGCATGGCTGAATCTGCTACTGAAATCCCACCTGCTCTTGCAGGTTCACAGGATTTATCTGACACTATTCCTTTAGATATTTCTACTCCTGCACGTGGAGCTGCTAGGCCCCCTGCATCCATGTCGATTAAGGCTTTTGCCAGGGCTAAAGCAGCAAAATCTACCAAAACTGTACCTGCTAAGACCCCCTCTCACAGGCCTAGCTCTAGTTCTCAAATGCTTAGTCTAGCAGAGGATCTCATTTCTTTGATCAGGGGATCCCAACCACACCCAGACAGGGCCTCTCACCCACCTCCAGAGAAGAGGCCTAGAGCAGAGCCCCCTGAGCCAGTTTCTTCAGATGACTCCTCTGATGATTCAGACAATACAAATCCTCCAGAGGGCCCTTTTTCTCCTTATGAGGACTCTGATGCAGAAGAGTCCATTCCTTCTGCCTCTCCGCCTGAGGAATTTTCTTTTGGGGAAACCTTGCATGCTATGAGGGAACAATTTCAATGGCAGGGCCAGGATTTTTCAGACTCAAGCAAAAGGCTTAGAACCTTTTTGCATTTGCCACAACATAGGCCTTTAGCCATTCCTCCAGTACTTACTGTTGTGGATGATGCATTTAATGATGCTTGTACTGCTCCTGATTCTCTTCCTCCGGCCCCTGCTAAGCCCGATAGGTACTACAGGGTTCTGGACACACATTATCATTTGTATAAGGCTCCTTTTGCAGATCCTGAAACTATTTCCCAGGGACCCAAGGCTGTAGCAACTTCCTCTGCAAAAAAAACCCTCCTCTCTGAAAGGGAATCTAGGGCCTTAGAGAGATGGGGTAAAAAAGTTTACACTTCTGCTACTCTTTCAGCTAGGGCCTTAAACTGTCAATTCCACATGATTCAGTATCAGGAATTTATGTTAGATCAGTTAACTAAAAAACTGACCTCGGATGAACCATTAGACAAAAAGTCTGTTCAGGAAATGGTACATAACATTCAGCAGGTCAGTAATCGTTCCTTAAAATGCGGCTATGATGCACTGGAGGCTTCTTTTAGATCAGCTATGACTGGTACAGTGATCAGAAGACATGCATGGTTAAAAGAACAATCCTTACCAGACCATGTTAAATCAAAGCTCCTAGATGCTCCTATGGATAAGCTTAATTTGTTTGGCTCCCCGGCACAGCAGGTGCTTAAGAAGGTGGAAGACAAAGCAAAATCTGTCCAGACAGTCAAGGAATTCTTGCAGGTCCAGCCTCCAAGGTTTAGTAGGAACTGGCCTTCCAAGAACTGGTCCTTTCCAGACACCTCCAGAGCCCAGAGAGGCAGGAATAGACGCTCAAGAGGCAGGGGTCAATCCAGAGGTGCCTACAGGGGACGTCAATGGCAGGCTAACAACCAGCGAGGTACTACCACAGATCCAGCCACCACCGCTTCCACTGGACAATCACAGTGACTTAGCTCTGGCACCGCCTACCAGGGAACAACTAGAAGCACCTTTAGGCGGAAAACTAGCCTTATTTTCAGTAAACTGGCACTACATCACAGGAGACAAATGGATTTTGCAGACAATAGACCAAGGTTACAGGTTTCACTTCCATATTCTACAAAGGAAGAGAGGAATGCCAAACCTACCTTCAAATCAGAAAACAGAAGCTCTACAACAAATAAATCACTTACTAAGGATGAGAGCCATAGAAAGGGTACCGTCTATGGAACAGGGGCAAGGATTTTACTCCAGACTCTTCCTGGTACCAAGAAAAGAAAACCAATGGAGACCTATTCTAGACCTGTCCGCTCTAAACACATACCTCATTGTTCCAAAATTCAAAATGCTGACCCTACAGCAGCTTCTTCCCATGCTGGGCAAGGAGTCCTGGCTGGTAACTCTAGATCTCAAGGAGGCATACCTGCACGTCCCCATACGACCAAATTGCAGAAGATACCTCAGATTTCTTGCAGGATCAGAGCATTATCAATTCTCAGCATTGCCCTTTGGCTTATCTACTGCGCCCAGAGTATTCACGAAATGCCTGGCATCAGTAATGGCTCATTGCAGGCTCCAGGGAATTCAGATTTACCCTTACCTGGACGACTGCCTGTTACAAGCGGACAGCAAAAACAAATTAACAAAAGATTTGAAAAAGGTCATTTATCTACTGCAAGCCCTGGGATACACAGTCAATATAAAAAAGTCAAGGCTGATACCATCCCAAAGGATAACCTTCTTGGGTGCAGAGCTGGACACAACAACCCAAATGGCATTCCTAACAGCAGAAAAACAGAAGCACCTTCCTCTCTACTTCATGGCATTAACAAAGCAGGACCAGCTAACAGCAAGAAAAGTCCTGCAAGCCCTGGGTTACATGGCATCCTGCATAATATTGATTCCACATGCCAGGCTACATATGAGAAAGTTACAGTGGTATCTAAGGAATTTATGGTCTCAGCACAAGCACAGCCTAGAAACCCGAATTCCAATAATTCCATGCCTGAAGCAGGAATTCCAATGGTGGGCTCAGGCCTGTCAATCGAACAAAGGACTGCCCTTCCACAGACCTCAACCAAGCCAGACCATCACAACGGACGCCTCAGACCTCGGTAATCGTTAAGGAGCACACATGTTGGGCAAGTGCATACAAGGCTTATGGACTCAAGACCAGCTGCACCTACACATAAATCAAAAGGAGATGCTGGCAGTAAAATTGGCAATTCAGACATTCAGACCATTTCTTCAACAGGGTCAATTGCTGATAAGGACGGACAACACCACAGTTATGTGGTACATCAACAAACAGGGAGGCACGCATTCATACCCTCTATGCCGGATGGCAATGGACCTCTGGAATGTGGCCCTGAGCTACAACATTCAGTTACAAGCAATATTTGTACCAGGAAAAGAAAATATACTGGCAGACATCCTAAGCACAACTACCACGGATGCCCACGAATGGATGCTGCATCCAGACATCTTCAAAACCATTACAGGGAAATGGGGACTACCAGAAATAGACTTATTTGCATCCCCACACAACCACCAATTGAAAAATTCTGCACGAGGACATACCACCCACTTGCTTGGAAGGTGGACTCCCTATCTTTCAGTTGGAAAAACCTGACAGCATATGCATTCCCACCTCTTCCTTTGATGCACAAGGTGCTATTGAAGATCAAAGAAGACCGTCCAAGGATCATCCTGATAGCTCCAGACTGGCCGAGGCAACATTGGTACCCATTACTGAGGAGTATGTCTCGGGAACAAATATGGCCTCTGCCCCTAGTTCCCTTACTGTTAACACAGAACAACTTCAAAACCTTGCATCCAAACCTAAAAACGCTGCAGCTAGCTGCCTGGAACATTGCATAAGACAAAATAACCCAGAATTATCTCAAAGGGTTAAGGACATTATCTTGGAGGCTCGCAGACCCTCAACAAGAAAAAATTATTCAGCAAAATGGAAAGGATACCTCATTTGGAGTGCAGCAAAAGGAGAAAATGTGTCACTGGTAAACATAGCTAACATCCTGGAATACTTGGCAGAGCTCTTCCACAATGGCCTATCCTATTCTTCCATTAAGATTCATGCATCAGCTATTTCAGCAGAATACAACATGGACCCTCCAGTCTTTTCACATCCTCTACTCAGGCAGTTTCTGAGAGGAATTAAAAATGTAAAGCCACCTAGGAAGCCACCATTGCCCGCATGGGACTTGAACTTTGTGTTAGAAAAGTTGACACTACCTCCTTTCGAGCCAGCAGCATCAGCAGAAATACAGTACTTATCATGGAAAACTGCTTTCCTGCTTGCAGTCACTTCAGCAAGAAGGGTTTCTGAACTACAGGCATTAATGGCAGTACAGCCCTTCCTTATCTTCCATCAAGATAGAGTGTCCATGAGAACTAATCCTACTTTTATGCCAAAGGTGGTCTCCAGGGTATCTTTAAACCAAGCTATCCACCTGCCTACATTCTTTCCCAACCCACAGAACAAGGCAGAAAGACTGTTACATACCTTGGATGTACATAGACAATTGCGCTACTACCTGGACAGGACCAAGAGCAATAGAAAACTGACCAGCTACTGGTAGCATATGCAACAGGAATGGAAGGAAAAGCAATTTCAAAACAGACAATCTCTAAGTGGATAGGAAATTGCATTAGATTTTGTTACTCTCACCATGGGAAGAAAACTCCAGAAAACATCAGACCTCACTCTACAAGAGCTACAGCCACTACCACAGCTTTTTACGAGGAGTGGCTACCAAAGACATTTTAGAGGCTGCTACTTGGAGCTCCGTGCATACATTTGCCAAGCATTATAATCTACCCTTATACTCCAGATCCCGAGCAGGTTTTGCAACTGCTGTTTTGCAAGGGATCTTAACTACACCATAATCTTATTTCTCCTCCTCCCCCAGTTTGGCTATGGTATTCTACCTATTTGTAAGGACTGCAGATGCATCCTTGAAGGACATAGTACAGTTTTGTACCTACCATAAATGTAGATGTCCGAGAGGCATGCATCTGCAGTCAGGATTACCCACCCTCCTTCCCCTCTGTGGTACTCCTAGGGTATTTGCCCATCTTGTAGCTAGCTGGGGGAATCTATTATGGTGTATTTGTTTGTATATATGTACATACATGCTTATTTTTTGTTTGCTCTCTACTATTTGGAACCATTTGCATTTATCCAAATTTAGCCTTCCTAGAGGGCACCTGGCATCTGGGGCAAGAAACACTGAGGAAAATGGCGTCGGCTGATACCTTTATACCCGAATAACTGCAGCTATGACGTCGGGTGGAGTGCGACATCAGCCGAGGCCAGACCCAGACTTTGGAATCCGGCTGACCGAAGGGCTGCCTGACGACAGGACAACCCATTTGTAAGGACTGCAGATGCATGCCTCGCGGACATCTACATTTATGGTAGGTACAAAACTGTACTATGTCTCTACCTTGGATGGGTCCGGAGCCGCTGTGCAGGCACCAGCTTCTGAGGGTGTATTCATCTCCGCCCCCACCAGACCTGTATTGGAAGAAGCCCTGGCATACTCTCTCCTCGCTGCTCAAAGGCTAGGCATAACCATAAACTGGCAAAAATCCAATCTCTCCCCATCTCAGTCCACAGAATTCATAGGGGTCATCTTGGATACAAAGAATTGCAGAGCATCCATTCCAGAGCACAGAATTCTAAGGATAAAGCAACAACTGATCCCAGTCCTTTCAAGGGAGAAATCCACAGCTCACTCTGTCCTACAGCTGTTGGGTTCCATGGCAGCCTCCATCACCATTGTCCCCCTGGCCAGGTTTCATATGAGGCTTCTACAATGGTTACTGCTCACCCAATGGTATCCTTTTTAGCATCCTCATTCAGCCAAGATTTGAGTAACCCACAGGTGCAAACAGGATTTAAAGTGGTGGATGACCCACAACCCATCACAATGGTCTCGCCCCTTCTTCCCCCAGCAACCCAAGGCTACAGTGACCACGGATGCCTCCGTGATGGGGTTGGGGGCTATGTCAGGGACACAGTCCAAGACACTTGGTCCGAATTGGATGCCCAACTGCATATAAATGTTCTAGAGCTGAGGGTGGTACTTCTGGCCTTGCAAACATTCCATCCCCTGCTGCCGTCTGGGACGATTGCGATTCAGTCAGACAATATGGCGGTGGTCTGGTACATCAACAAACAAGGTGGAACCAAATCTTGCCCTCTTTCTCGAGAGGCCATGAGGACATGGCAATGGGCGATGGCTACCAACCGTTTTCTTCTAACAATGCACATTCCCGGGAGTTCCAACGTGATAGCAGACAGACTCAGCAGCTGCATTCTACAACCTCATGAGTGGTCCCTGAATCCCTTGATAGCGGCGGAGATCTTCCACCGCTGAGGCCGTCCTTGCTGCAACCTCTTTGCATCCCCGACCAACTACAAATACAGCAACTATTTCACCCTGATTCCCGCTCCGTTACAGTCACCCAGGGATGCTCTAGTCCACAATTGGCACGCGGGTCTTCTTTATACACCTTTTCCCCTCATTCCCCAGTTTCTGAAGAAAGCCCGTCGGTTGAAGAGCAAGGTGATCCTCATAGCACCATATTGGCCTCGTCAGATTTGGTTCCCCTTCCTTTGGCCTCACCTGCTAGATCAACCATGGATTCTCCATCCAACCACAGAGTTGATCTCACATCCGCAGAACCTGATTCATCCCAACTTGAACAACCTGAAGCTTACAGCTTGGCTTCTCCAATTCCCTTGATTGCCAGGCAGAACGATCTTTCTTTACCAGTACAGGACATTCTTATTGCATCTCATAAGTCTTCCAGTAGAATTACTTATCGAAGCAAGTGGAAACGATTTACCTATTGGCTGAAAGAGAAACAAATAAATCCCTTCTCATCACCAGTGTCAATAATACTAGAGTATCTGGCCGACCTATTTCAATCGGGTCTATCGGCCTCTACCATTAGAGTTCATTTGGCTGCAATGTCTAATTTCCATGAGGGCGTACAAGACTCCTCTCTTATGTCATACAAATTATGCAAGACCTTCATAAAAGGTGTGAATCATTTGAAGCCCCCTTTTAGAGAACCTATTCAACCATGGGACCTGTCATTAGTTCTACAAGCTCTGACAATGCCACCCTTCGAACCAGCTTCTTCGTGCAACCTCAAATATTTGTCATGGAAAACCTTGTTTTTGGTCGCCATTACTTCTGCCAGATGTATCTCTGAGCTTCAAGCTTTATGCATCAAGAGTCCATACTTGATTTTTCATAGAGATAGAGTGTCTTTAAGAACTAATCCTTCATTTCTGCCAAAAGTGATCTCTGAAATGTCCATTAATCAAACCATTGAATTGCCAGTTTTCTTTCCCAATCATTCAAACAGAGGAGAGTATTGCCTACATACCCTAGATATTCACAGGCAAATCCGCTTCTACTTGAACAGGACTAGGTCCTCTCGTAAATCTGACCAGTTATTTTTGGCCTATTCTGGACCTAGATTAGGATCTGCTATTGCTAAGGTCACATTGGCTAGATGGTTGAAAGACTGTGTGACCTTCATTTATACACAACATAATATCCCATTGCCTACTACCATGAAGGCTCATTCGACAAGGTCGTTGGCAACTTCTGCTGCCTTCCATGCCATAGCTTCTTTACATGACATCTGTGCAGCTGCAACTTGGGCTACGCCTCATACCTTCATCAGTCATTGCAAATTGGATTTGGCCTCCAGGAGAAGAGCATCTTTTGGTTCTATGGTGCTCAGGAATGTCCTTCCATGAGAGCCTCCCAGGAATAGAGGTAGCTTGGGACTCTGTCCCATACGTAAGGAATGAATGAGGATTAACAATATCAGTTAAAGAAGTTATGTCTTATCATAACGTTCCATATGTATTGTTGATCCTTGTTCAGTCATTACGACCCTCCCACCTTCCCCCTCCTGTGGCTTCTAGTGGATCTCACCATCCGGTTCTCTTAGGTCATTTGACCAGAGGTAGCCTCTACCTTCCTTTGACTTGCAAACTCAATGTGAGGTAACAGGGAGAGGGGAATTCTGGGTAAGAGTTTAGCTCGAGAGTTTATAGCTGATGCAAGCTTGGAAGATGGCCGGCTCGGTTCCAAGGTCGGAACCGATACCCATACGTAATGACTGAACGAGGATCAACAATACAGATGGAACATTATGGTAAGACATAACTTCTTTTTCTGTAACATTTAAATTATGCTGGTGATGAGAATTTTTCTGTTGTGCTAGTCTCTCCAATCTCACCACTACAGGAGGGTGAGGAGGTTCTAAAAAAGCACCATCATCATTGACATTGTCATAGACTTGTTCTCCAGATGTGTTAACAACAGTAAGTTCAAATCATTTCGTCAATGGATAGGCTAGTTTGTTTTTGTATTCATATCTATAAATTGACAACTTTTGTGGCAATTGAGGCTAAATGCAAATGAACTCCAAGCTCAAAGCCTAAGGTCCAATCCACAAAATCTTTTCAACTTGTACTGCCTTTTTTTACAAATTCCTCCATTGATGACATGTGCATCGGCTACATGATGTACACTACACACCTTTTCCAAACATTATAAACTGAACATCATTTCTAGAATGAGAGCTGCACAGAGTTTTGGGTCTCTGATGTATACTGTCATGATTTCACCTGAGATCTCAGGTTACTTCGGATTCTGTCCTAACTGCCATATCTGATGGACTGTCATAACTCTAGATAGTTTTCATCCAAGTCCATCCATTATGACATCCCTCCCTCCATCCAAATTGGCGCATTTTCTGAATATTATTGCTCTTCTTTTGGTACATGTAATCTCTGGGTAGGAAACTCGATCAGGAATTATGGGTAAGTTTGAAGCCGCTTTAGGCACCAGAGCAGTAGCAAATGGCCAGATCAGATCCAAAGAGTGTCTTGGTACCCAGCTGTCATATCAGACAGACTTGGATGAAAAGGATCTAACATTATGGTAAGTACATATATTCTGTTTATTGTGTAAGCCAGTGTTAGGACTAGATCAGCTTTGACTGTTAGCCTGTCGGGCCTGTAGTTCTTCTGCCTTTTGTCACTCTCACCTCTACATACCTACGTGCACACACACACACACACACACACACACACACACACACACACATACACATACATACATACATACATACATACATGTACTACTGTTTCCATTTGGATCTGGTCTGTCTGCCAAACTTCCATTGTGCACCTGCTGGCTACAAACCATACCTCTCAACTGTCCCGAATTACTCGGTTTTTACCGAGTTTTGGAGTCCAAATAATGGGGTGCCACGATTCCCGAGTGGCACCCCTTGGTTTCCGACTTTTCCCCAGCTTTTATTTAAAAAATTTTTTCTCCCGCTATTTGAGCTGACGTCATCACGTGTGCAATGACGTCAGCTCCATCAGCCTGTCGGAACTGAGCTCAGAGCTCCCAGGAAGAACTTCCGGCTGTTGAAATAAATCTGCAAGCGGGAACCAGAAAGTGGTGCATTTGCGTCTGCTTGCAGGGCTTTCAGCTGTTGGACTGCATGTATTTATGGCTTCCATAACCCATTCAATCTGTGAGCGAACAGACTAGTACATTGCTGATGCAAGTGTGGAAAGTGGACTACATTTATTTATTTTGCGAGCAGGAACGAGACTACTGTGTCTACATTTATTAATGCTGGAGTCTTGTACGATGGCGAGCAGGTCTGTTATATTTACATTTCTGATGCATTTATTTTGCAAATGGGACAAGACTACATTACTGCACTACATTTATTTATTGCTGCAATGAGCGGGGAAAGGATGATGAGAAATTCAGAGCTTTGAGCTTTCAGGTAGTGTGTGTTGGACCTGATGCAAGCGTGGTAACTGTATTTCATTCATTTAAGCAGAAAAGTGGTGTGTGTGTACTGCAGAGTACAAACGGGACTGTATTTAATGTATTTAGTGCAGAGTACGAGCAGGAAGCTATTTCATTTATTTAAACGAACCTTATGCAAGCATTTAAGCTATTTCATTTACCTAAGCAGGAAAGTGGTGTTAATACCACTGCAGAGTACGAGCGGGACTGTATTTAATTTATTTAGTGCAGAGTACGAGCAGGAAGCTATTTCATTTATTTAAATGAACCTGATGCAAGCATGGAAACTATTTCATTTATCTAAGCAGGAAAGTGATGTTCGTACCGCTGCAGAGTACGAGCGAGACTGTATTTAATGTATTTAGTGCAGAGTACGAGCAGGAAGCTATTTCATTTATTTAAACAAACCTGATGCAAGCATGGAAACTATTTCATTTACCTAAGCAGGAAAGTGGTGTTCATACCACTGCAGAGTATGAGCAGGACTGTATTTAATTTATTTAGTGCAGAGTACGAGCAGGAAGCTATTTCATTTATTTAAATGAACCTGATACAAGCATGGAAACTATTTCATTTACCTAAGCAGGAAAGTGGTGTGTGTGTACTGCAGAGTACGAGCGGGACTGTATTTAATTTATTTAGTGCAGAGTACGAGCAGAAAGGTGTGCCTGTGTGTGAGAAAATGCCCCACATTCAATACATCTGGTGGCAAGAGGTACTCAGGCTCAAACCCTGTACCCTGAGTACAGGGTAAAAAGAGCCTAAAGTCCCTATCCACCACTTGTGAGCTTTACCCAGGTTGCTTCTGCTAACAGTTGAGAGCTATAGTGAGAACTGAATTTGTATTCCCCCAGATTTTTTGTGCTAAGAGTTGAGAGCTAAAGTGAGAACTGAATTTGTATTCCCCCATTATTGGCTTTGTTTGTCCAGGTTTTTGTGCTAAGAGGTTGAGAGCTGTGGTGAGAAATGAAATTTACTAAATGATAGCCAGTAAGTTTCAGTCTTCCTATTTTTCAGGAGCCTGCTGATTTAGCATAGTAGTATGTTGCTCTGACTGTAGTGCATAGAGTCCTGGGTTCAAGATGGACTACTGAAATGCATGGTGGTAACACAACATTTTATTCTAGCAACTTTACAAAATTATACAATCAATGTTTAAAATGTGCCCCACCCAAAAAAAATTAAATTGAAAATAAGTAAGCTGTGCAAGATGCCTATGGCTTAAACTGCTGCCATTCTATGTATAGTGTGGGTATGGAAGTAGACTTTATGATGGAAATGTTCTGAATTGGGCAGTTTTGTCATTATTAGTTCATGCATTTTGTTTCATTGCCTACAGTACAGTCTGCTGGAAAATGTTCACTTCAAACAATAAATTTAAAATGCACTCTAACAAGTGTGCTGTATTATACAAGGAATATCAGGAAGGTGTATCAAAGAAAAGAACACATGTATGTTTTTGTTTTGTGTGCAAGTGGCCAATGATTTGAAAACAGCCCAAAGGTAGTCTTTATCCACCACTGGCCAGATGCATTTTCTTTGGGTGTGGTGTGGGTTTCAATGCTGTTTCAATGAATGCGAGTTTCAAGGGCAGACAAGTTTTAATGCCAAGTCTGTTTTCATTTTGCGACAGTATTACATTTACCAGATGTCTATTAGTGTTTGTGCATTGTTGTGCTGTAGAAATAAAATCCAAGAAATCCATTGTAGAAGTAAAGCAGTATGCACACATTAGTGTTTATGGTAAATGGAGCAAAATAGCCAGGTAATGGGACGTTGGAATGGCTGCACGGGGACTCTGGTGCCATATTTTGGTTGCCTGTTCTTCAGTTTGCGTTTGAAATCTGGTATCCCACAATTCCAGTGGAGTGGGTGGGGTTGCATAATTATGTATGCAAATTAGATGTTAATCAGTGTACAGATTTGTACCTATTTTTCGAGGTCCTTGTCCTGATTTTTGATGTTTCCAGGTTGAGAGGTATGCTACAAACCCTTTTCTCCTTTCCACTGCTTCAACTAATCATGCTTTGCTCCTGTATTGCTGTTTGTTAGTGTAGGTGGCACTTATGAGAACATTGTCTCCAAATCCTTGTTCTGGCTTTTCTTTGCTAACTTCCTGGCCCTACTTATTGCTACCTCAGCTGTCTGTTCTGATGGGTCATTGTTATCTGTGTGCACCACAAGTCTACTCCTTCCCCATTAGTGATTGCTTTGTTTACCTCCTTTCATTTTTTACCAAGTCCAAACCCAAGACCGTCTGCACTGTAACTTAGTCTTTATGCTACCCTTGCAGATGTGCTTCATTTCCTATATTGATTTAGTCTGTATTCACTAAACCCACTTTCTCTGTCCTCACACTAGCTCATCTGTCATTTCATTTCTTGCCCCATGTCACCATGCTGTGTACCTGAAGCCTTCCCCTCCAGTTGCACCCTTCAGCCCGCCTTGTTGTCTCCTTCTAATTGTCTTCCTCTTTGTGCTGCACCTCATCCCTTTCTCATTTCTCTTGTATTATCTTTACAAACCCTACCCACAATTAGCCAAGCCTGTCTTTCTCTCCTCTTGCAGATTCAAATGTTACTACTGGGCAGGCAGTTTGAAGTGTCACTGGTAGGTTTGCATTTTTTCTTGATAAGGGACATTCTGCTAATGTCTGGGGTAAATCTGTGAACCCATACAATTATCAAAATTGAACTGAAGGAGGCTAAGGTGTTGCACAGTTAAATCAGTAGGGGATCCTGTGGTCCAAAGAATGAATATATGAGCATATATGATATCGATGAAATTAATGTGCATAATGCCCTGGCTGGACAGGTCACTGAAATTTTAAATTTGAATTTTGGATGCTAGCTATATTATATATGGTGGAGGGGGGGCTGGAAACTTTTAAATTAGAAGCGCTGGAATTAAGATGGCAATTGATTACTGCAGCCAATAGGATTCCTGGGTTAAATGAGACTGTATCCATTGACAGTATTTTGAAACTGAAACCGTTAAAGATGTAAATATGTAAAAATGGTGGTGTGAGCAGTTTTTTAATAATTATATATTTTTATGGTTTAGCAAATTTATGTATTTTAGGTAGTAGATAGTGAACTGTGTTTTATAGGAGATATAGCTTTAAGAAGTAGTTAGAATTAATGTGTGACCTCAGCAATGAATGGTATTTAAACTTGTGTAATTTCAACTGCAGCGTTCTGAAGAGGTCCCAGTGTAATTTTGGGGCAAAAGCACTTACCTTGTGTGTCGTTGTCGGTTTATTGTTTTATTGTTATAATAATGTGGTTGGTGGTTCGTATAGGAACTGTTTCTTTTTGGTTACTGGTCTGGAATACTATTCCTTGGGTTTTGGTGGCATTTGGTTCTTGGTTTTGTTTTAATGTTTACCATCATGAACTTTCCAGTCATGTCACAACTGGAGAGTCAAACAGAAGCATCCACGTCGATCAGAAACATTACGCTGCTTATACAGCAACTCACCCAACAGGTTTCCCATTTAGTTTCACAACATGGTGCGAATGTAGCAGCGAATGAGGAGTTGAACAATTCCATTACTTCTGCCCAGAGAGTTCATACGTTATGGGCTGCACTTCCTGGCTTTCCTGGTCTATGCAATGTACAACCTAGGCATCCAATGGATGATTTGAGGTACCAGGACTTTGATGGAACCGACAACATTGAGGATCATCTGAATCGAGTACATGAATGGTTAGAAGGCACCTGAGAGCTACATGCTGAAGATGATCATTCGACTGGAGATATTTTCTTCAAAAAGAGTTTAACACTGTTTTTAAAACAAGGTTTTTAGATATCGTAAGTTACAGCTCTAGAACACTTACTTCATGGAATGTATAAAAACTGGTAGAATGCATAAGGCCTTGCACAATTGGAAATTTACCACAGGATTGAAAACCAGTACTGACTTTTGACAAACATGTCTGTGAACTTATGAAACTTCTTATGAAGTTCAGTACCCAAGAAATGGATATATTAATTCAGATTCACTTTACATGCTCAACATTTTAAAACTTTTCCTGGCTGTAGTGCGATCTCGTAGTTGGTATGTTTAAATAGCGGGGGGGGGGGTGCAGGGGGGCTCGCCCCCTGCAAAAACACCCTAGAAAATTTTTTTGTGTTTTTATTTTTGCATCACAGGTTTGATGTTTTAAAACATTGATTATATGGTCTTGGCCATATGAATTTCGACGTTTCAAACGTCGAGCATGTAAAGTGATTCCATTAATTCATTATATTGAACATATAGAGAGTCTGCTTAGAAACGACCTATTTGAAGTGTATTTGTTTAAATGCAGTGTAACATTTACTGATGTTGACCATTTGAGTAAAGAAATTAAAAACAGAATGGTGAAGAAATTATTGAGAAATAAAAATTATTAAAGTGGTAAGGCATACCCCCTACCATATGGTAACCGGATGAGTGGTGATTTTTTAGGTTTTGGATTTCATGAGGTCAGTAACGTACAGGAAGAGTTAACTTGTGATGATAATGATAGTCGAGAGAATGCCCCTTTAGAGCCTCCCCAGATGTGGACATCAAAAAGATTATTGAATCGGGTGGACTCTGTGGAGGATTGTTGAGCTCAAGCTCAGACATCCAGGGGATAAAATCGAGGGAGAAGGACGGGGAGACGTGGTTACCAGACAAACGGGAGATAATAGGTCCTATTATTATTCATAATGATAGTAGTGATTTTAAAATTTACAGTAACGATGTATTGGATAAAAGACATGCTATCCTTTTTGAAAAAGGGTTGAATTTTGTACCTTGCAGCAGAGCAAAGGTGGCTGATTTAATGGTAGATTTAAAGTTATATACCAGAAAACTGAATTTGGTCATCTGCTTCAAGGATGCAAGGCAAGTGGACTAAATTTAATCGGACGAGTGTATTCAACTTCCTTTAAACCCTTATATACAGTTATTTGAAAAAATGTGTGAGCTTGATTTAAGGAGAATACTTAGTCATAGATCTAAGACCTTGCATAACTTTGACTAGGGAAGAAAGGAATATAGTCACACAAATATGTGCCAATAAATCAATTAGGGTTATGAAAACAGACAAGGGAGGGGGATTGGTCATTTGGAGTACTCTCAACTTGTATTAACAAGATGGACAATTTGTTGAAAGAAGACACTTTTATCAGGGGTTTCATTCAATGAGGTTAACATTTCTTATTGTAGAATAGCTTAATATCTCTATAATATGTTTGTTGTTGAGCAGATTGATTTTGATTTATATAAGATGTTAAAAAACAAAACATTACCTGAAATTTTTGGTATTCCCAAAATTCATAAAGACCTGATAGAGACAGGTCCACTGCCAAATTTCAAAACCTCAAACCTCTGATTACCGAAGCCCAGAGGATCGAGGTTTTGAAATATCAAAACTAAAAAAAAAATCCAAAACGTTAAAATTCATAATTTCACGTTTTTGCCCCCCCCCCTGCACCCCCACACCCGCTGCTACTTAAATATACCAACTCTGACATCGCTCTACAGTGAAGAGACTGGTAAAGTTTCCGTTCTGTACTGTACGGTGATTTCCATTGACAGGTTACGATATTTCAAAACCTCGATTCTCTGGACTTTGGTAATCAGAGATTCAGTGTTTTAAAATTTCAAAATTTGGTAGTGGACCGGTGATAGACACCCCCTCCCAATTAAGGCCTATAGTTAATGCTACCAACTCAAAAGCATATCCTTTGGTGAAATATATAAATTTCAAATTACAAGATTTGTTTTAGAAAAATTCAAGAGATTCTTCGGTGTGTCCCCTCTTTATATGATGATAATCTTATATTTGTCATCAATGTGAAGGATTTATTTATGTTTATTCCCCATTAGACCAGGGTGCTATGGATTGGTAAATTTTTAAATCAGTTTATGAAGTTTGATAACCAAGATATCAGTTTTTTGATTACTTTACTAGAATTGGTATTGCAAAATCATTTTATTCATTTTGAGGGGTCTTGTATATCATCAAAAAACAGGCATGGTTATGGGGCCGCATGTGCCCCAGTTTATGCCAATATTGTTATGGCATATTGGGAAGAAAAATTTTTATTTAGTTCTGTTTTCAGGGACTATTGGAGTTTGTACACCTGATTTGTGGATGATATCTGCATTTTCCTGAGAGGTGGCTTGGAGAAATTAGAACAATTTATGACCTTTATTAGTGGGATTTTTTTTGGTTTACTGTGTGTAGATCTGACCAATTTGTTTTTTAGACCTCAGTCTAACCAAAAATCTATGTAGGAAAACTTTTGTTTCTGGTATATTCAGGAAACCTACATACTCTTAATACTTTGTTACATTTTTCAAGTTGCCACCCTTTTCATCAGATAAAGGCAACAATCAAGGGAGAAATGCTGGAATGGCATCTGAAGAAAGCTTGTTTCTGGAAGAAATTTCAAAGTTAAAAGCTATGTTTTTAACTAACAGGTGCCCTAGTAGGTTCATTGGAGAAGTAATGACTGAAGTGACCTTATGTTCCCCTGCTAGGTAGTAAAATTGAAGTTAGTAATTGTAACTTAAACGATCCCTATAAGGCAATAATTGTGACTTATAACCTGGACTGGAAGGAAATCAAAAAAGTATTGTGTCAAACTTAGAATATTTTTGGATAAATGATGAAATGTGTGAAATTCTAGAACACAAACCTAGGATTGTATATAAAAGAGATAAAAATGTTAAAAACATGCGGGAAAGACAACCTAAAACTTGGGATAACACAGGGGTAACACAACGGGCATGTATAGATGTAGTACATGTACACAGTCAATGTAAATATATTTTGAAAGGAGATAGAGTATTACTTTCTCTAACAATGTTCAAACTGCTTGTGATGTCATCAGAAAGAATTGGCACGTGCTGTTGTGTAGTTTCTGACGATAGATATAGAGCATTACTGAGTGATGTACCCCGCTTTTGTTTTAGAAACAACAAGTCATTAAAGAAATGGTTGTGCTATAGACCATTTAAGAAGACTGCACTTCTGAGAGGCAGGGTACTGGATACTTATCCATGCAGGAATTCTAATATGTGCAGTTTTATTCACACTTGTAATTTGTACATGCATCCCACCAGTGGAAAAAGATACTTTATTCATTTCTATGCTGATTGTAAAAGTTGTAACTTAGTCTACCTAGCCTTCTGTGTTAGTGCAACTCATACTATGTTGGTAAGACGAGTAGATGTTTAAATGAATGGATTTGCGAACATTTGAATGACATTAAAAAAAGGACATTCAAAATGCATTATGTAAACATGCTCTTGATAATGACGCTAGCCACTCTAAGTTTTTTTTTTGTATTAGAGATGTTAACTTGTAATAGTCGAAAAGCTGATATAAGAAATGAGGCAGAATGTACAGAGATAAAATGGATTTTGCAATTACAGTTGGACAGTAGAAAAGGCTTAGTGGAACTGTCCCTTTAAAACCAATATTCAAGTCGCATGACTTGGGGTGGTAGCTTTGAATTTAAAAGACTTTTGCTTGCAATGTTTTTAAATCTGATAAAGAGCCCATATGGGAAGGGCGTGAAAGTGCTTATTTGTCTGATGTGGTTTTAACTTTCAACTTTTATTTAACTTTTGTTTTTGCAAATAAAGTGTCTAGTGCTTGTGGACATCTCTGTTGTGGAGGATTGGTTGACTCATCTACTAGAAATCAAAAAGATAGTGTCAAAATTGGAATACTTTTGGATAAATGATGAAATGTGTGAAATTCTAGGACACGAACCTAGATTGTATATAAAAGAGAAAAAAATGTTAAAAACATGTTGGAAGGACAACCAGCAAACTTGGGATCAACATTTGTAACAAAAAGGGCATGTATAGATGTGGTACATTTACACAGTCAATGTAAATACATTTTGGAGGGAGATAAGATAAATATAAATGGAAGGGAGTGGATTATTTGAAAAATATATTATAATTGTACATCTATAAGGTTAGTCTATATGGCACTTTGCCAAGTCTGCCTATCTTTTTTTATATCAGAAAGACCAAGAGAGCATTCAGAGAACGAATATATGAGCATATGTATGATATTGATGAAAGTAATGTGCATAATGTCCTGGCTGGACATGTCACTGAATTTTCAAAACGCCATTTTAGATTTTGGATGCTGTGTAGATATGGGAGGCCTGGAAACTTAAATTGGAAGCGCTGGAATTAAGATGGCAATTTATTACCGCAGCAGATACGTTTCTGGGGTTAAACGAGGTTGTAGCCATTGATAGTATTTTGAAAATTAAACAGTTAAAGATGTAAATATGTAAAAATATTGATCATGTTGTGTGAACAGTTTTTCAACAATCATGTATTTTTATGGATTAGCAAATTTATGTATATTTAGCTATTGGGTAGAATGAACTATACATTATGGGAGGCTTTAAGAAGTAATTAGAATTAATGGATGACCTCAGCAATGAATAGCATTTAAACTTGTGTAATTTTAACTGCAGTGTTCTGAAGAAGTCCCGGTGTAATTTTGGGACAACAGCACTTTTCCAATATGTTATTATCAGTTTATCATTTTATTGTTCTAATAAAGTGGCTGGTTGTTCATATAAGAAACCATTCTTTTTGTTTAGTGGTCTAGAATACTGTTCTTGTTTTTTGTGGTGTTATATTTTCTCCCTTCCCCTAGGCCAGGTTCTCCTGTCTGTCCCTGTCTGGCAGCAGATATGTTCACACTCCTGTGCTCTGTCCATTATACATCATGGTTATTTTATGGTATAGAAATCCTCCCCCCTTCTCAGGTCTTCCTCAACCTCCTCCAGACCAACTTCCTAATTTTTATGGAGTTTTGCAGAATTTACTGGATCAGGGCACCATTCAAACCATTCCAGTATCCCAAAGAGGAATAGGGTTTTACTCCCAAAGAGGAATAGGGTTTTATTCCGGAATGTTTTTGGCTCCCAGAAACGAGGATCTTGGAGACCAGTCCTAGACCTTTCCTTTCTGAATACCTTTCCAAATATTCCTTCCTTTTGGGTTGCTTTCCCTCTATACTCTGTTTCCCTTCTTATTAGGCTTTTATGGTCTCCCTAGTCCTAAATGATGCCTGTATTAATATTCTGATTCACCCTGTGTTCAGGAAGTTTTCTGTTTCTGTTTTTTCTTATCATTTTCAGTTCTCTGCTTTGCTCTTTGGTGTTTCTACTGGTCTAAAGGTGTTCACCAAATGTCTAGCCCCTGTCATAGCCTTTTGCAGGCATCAAGGAATCCAGATATTCCCATATCTGGGCAACCTGCTTCATCAGGCTGCTTCTCAATCCAGGCTTTTGCAGGACCAGAACTTCACTATGCTCCTCCTGTGCAGTCTGGGATTCTGTGCAGTCTGGGATTCATCATCAATCTCTTCCTTGTTCCAGGTTTCTGTCTCTAATGACCTACTTCCAATCTCTGCTTCCCCTTTCTTTCAGTTCTGCAATGGAATTTCTCAGAATCCTGGAGTTTATGGCATCTACAATTCCCATGTTCCCCTTTACCAAACTTCACATGAGGAAACCATAGTGGTACCTGAAGACAGTTTGACCCAACACTGTCACTCTGTGGAGTTTCCTGTTCTCTTACTTATTTGTCTCAAGTTGCACTGGTGGATTCATCTGATCTGGGCTGGAGAGTCTATTCCAACAATCACAGGGTTCAGGGTCTATGACCCCTTCATCAGAGGTCAGAACACATCAACATAAAAAAAATGAAGGTGCTCATTCTTGCTCTTCAGGACTTTTAAAGGTCTTTACAGACACCACAGTCATGTGGTACATCAACAAACAGGGGGACACAGGGTCTTATCTTCTTCGCAGACTAGCGCGTCAGGCCTGTTATTTAGCTATCCACTGTTAGATAACCCTTCAGAACACAATTTTTTGGCAGACTCCCTGAGCAGGTCCAGGACACAACCTCACAAATGGATGCTTTACAGAGAAGTGTTTCGTATTCCTCAAGTGGATCTTTTTGCCTCCCATCTTAACGGGCAACTTTCTTGTTTCTGTTAGCATCCACCTTTCAAGTCAGAAGACTCTGTGCCCTTTTCCTGGAAGGGGATTTTCCTAAATGCTTACCCTCCTCTTCCTCTACTTCCCACGGTTCAGAGAGTCATATGCGTGTACTAGGCTAGCAACCTTTGCGGCCGTTTTAAGCCTAGTCATGCATCATAAATCTGTGACAAGTTCTGGTACCCTTGGAAAGTCTAAGCAGGGGCTTAGGAGATATTTACAAGCAGGGGCCTGAGAAATTAACTGTTTACAGGCTGCCTGTGTCTGTTAGAGACGTAAGTGCTAAACTAGGGATGAATTTCCTGTTCCCTATACAGTTGTCCAGGTTACACTTAAAGTGGGTTAAAGAGGAACCCTGCTTCATGTGCATGGGGAACCTGTTCCACAGAAGGAGTAGTGTCTGGGATACATACCTGTTCTGCTCAGGATCAGGAAGGACTCACCAAGAATCTTCCTGGTGACTCCTTTTTGGCCCAGACAACACTGGTTCACCCTTGTCATTCATCTGGCCAGGGGCAGCCATCACAAGTTACCTAACCGGATGGATCTTCTCAGACAAGACCAAGGCGTCTCTCATTCACCCTCACTTGTCTACTCTTCAACTGACACTTTGGGTGATAGGATTTTGATCTTATTTAGACCCCATTTTTCTGAGCATGTGCTTAGGGTTCTGCAGGAGGCCAGGAAATCGAATACCAGAAAATAATATATGACTAAATGGAGAATACTTTCTTTGTGGTTTCTCAAACATCACTAGGATCCCTTCTCAGTGGAGGGTCTATTTGGTCCTTTCTTGTGTGAACTGCACTTGCTGGCTTAGCATTTTCTTCTGTTAAAGCTCACAATTCCTTAAAGGTGTCCTGTATATCAAGGCCCGCAAAAAAACCTCAGCCTCCCGCAAGAAAACCTCATCCTCCCTCTTAGGACCGTAATTTTGTCCTTGACACACTGACTCGGGCTCCTTTTGAGCCTGCCTATTCTTCTTTCCAGCACTACACCTGGAAGACTATTTTGTTGGTTACTCTTACTTCAGCCAAGAGAGTGTCTGAACTTCAGGCTCTGATGGCGATCTCTCCTTTTTTGATTTCTCATAAGAATAGAGTGTGTCTGCATACTTATCCTTCATTTATGTCCACGTTGGTCAATGAGTTGTCACTTAATCAATCTGTCCAGTTTCCTTCCTTTTTTTCTTACTCACAATCTGCTTGTGAGAAGGTTCATCACACCCTGGGTGTACATAGACAGCTCTGGTATTATTTGTATAAGACTGAGCATTTTTTTGATCTGAAGTAGTTAACTTCATTTGCTCAGCAACCTGTGGGTATCGGATCCGATTAGAATCCGAGCCGGCAGCTTTCCAAGCTAATGGATCTGAGCTCCAAGCTCCTCCCCCTACCCACAATGCCCTGCCATCTCCCTCTAACCCTCAGATCTCATTTGCCACGGCTTCCATAAGCTTCTCTGAACGAGCTCCTAGCATAGTGCTGTAAGTTTAGAATTTAAACCTTGAATTCCTGTCAGATTTTTCTATAACTTTGTGTGTGTGAACTTCCCCCTATCTTTATAGTCTCTTTTGGATAGTTCTTTTAATTTTTATCCCCTCCCCCCTCTGCGTGTGTGAAGGTGTGTGCTTGTGGGCCTACTTTTCCTTTCTTCTTTTACAATGGCTGAAGGCCCTAAAGCCATTTTCTCTAAATGTACCGAGTGTGGCCATAAGCTGTCCCCAGCGGATGGTCACACTCGGTGTGTCCTTTTGCCTGGGGGTTGATCACGTGTCTTCGGGCTGCACTATTTGTGCAGCCTTCAACCCCAGGGCTTTGAAAGATAGGAGGTTGAAGCTTATTCTGGCGGGCCTTTTGCCCCCAGACTCTGCTTCGTCCTCCTCTGTGGCGCCGGCCGTGGCTGCGGCTGCCCCACCTGCCGCTCCTGATCCCCTGGCCGGGACTCACCCTCCCTCATTGGCCCAGGAGGAAAGGGGCAGCAGAAAAAAAAAAAGAAAAGATAGGGACAGAGAGAAGGAAAGGCATCGCAGTCATAAGAGGCGGTCCGACTCGACCCCTTCGGCATCGCCGTCTAAACACCTTGCCTCTCCCCTCAAGGTCTCCGGGCCTTCCCCCTCTCGGCTCCATTCTCCACGTTTCTCCCCGGAGCCAGAGGAGGAGGCCGGTCACCCTCGAGGTCATCCAGGTGGCCTTCCCGACCGGCTTCGGTGGCCTTATCTAGATCCACCAGACGTTTATTGGACGCTGATATGGACTGGATGATGCGTCGATTTCTTCAGGCCCAGGTGCAGATGGGAGTGCTCTTGCCCCCCCCCCCCCACTGGGGGGAAGCTCGACACCTTTTTTCTCCCCCATCGCTCCTTCTCTGACCCGCTTTTGGGGTTTGGAGCTGTCTGATCCGACTAGCTTCGGAGCCGGGGTAGGGTCGGCACCGACCGTGTTTCCTGCTTCGGCACCGACTGTACCCTCATCTGTCTGATCCATTTTCGGATCCGAGCTCTCAGGGCCGTGAGCTGAACGTCAGATCTGGAAGGGTCAGCGGGCCTTCGGTTCCGTCAAGGTCGGGGCACACTACCCTTTCAGATCCGGTCGGGTCACCTTCGGCACCGATCCGCACGTCAGATCCGAGGGGAGTGCTTTCGGATCCAAGGGAAAGCAGTTCCCCCCCGGCATTTGACCTAGTGGAGAGGGTCCTTTCGAGGGATTTGAGGTCCCAGGCTCTTGCTTCAGATCCACCCGCCATTCCCACTCAGATGGGCCTTTCCTCCATCATCCGGCTCCAGGGACAACCTGCGCCTACGTCCCAGATTGTTCCCATAGAGGAACAGGACATTGTTGGTGAGGCCTCTTCGGACAGCCCCCCCGAGGAGGTCCCTCACAAATGGAAGTGCAAGAGGAGGCACTTGGACTCACCTGAGTCCCTCACAGAGGACACAGACTTAGAGGAAGGGGAAGGTTCCCCAAGGTCACCCCCCCCCCCCTGAAGGCATCTCCTTCGGAGACATTATGGAAATGTTACATATTAGAGGGGGGTGGTCTGCCCAAAAACCTTCCTCGGATGAGTCTGTGTTTCTGGAGGTGTTTGACGCAGGCCCATCTACCTCTTGGGTGTCCCCTCCCGCCGACCCCCTGGTAGACCTCATAACTACCAGGGCATGGAAGGTGCCGGACACTGTTGATTCCCAAGAGACCGGACAGGATCCTCAGCCCTCCCACGGACAGGACAGTTTGGAGCAAGGGTGCCCCGGTGGATGCCATGGTGGTGGCGGCTGCCACTAAAAAGGAATTAGCACAGGAGCGTTCCTCGGTGCATCCTCCAGACAAAGAGTCTCGGATGATGAACCGTTTGGGAAAGCGGATGTTCTCTTCAGCGACCTCCTCTGTAAGGTCACTGAATTATATGGCGCATGTGATTAGGCTACAGTGGGACCTGATTAAAGAGTACGCTGGGTCACCCCCAGAGTCCATGTCAGCTGAGGACAAGTGGACCTTCTCGGCTCGAATGGCCACTCTCAAGTCAATCACCAACACATCTATGCGGCTCCTGTCCCATGCTACAGAAGGAGCTGCTAGAGCTAGCGGAATGGGCGTCGTCTTACGTAGACAGGCCTGGCTCCGTCTCTGCGACTTTGCGGAACCCTTCAAGGCGTCCTTTGCGAACGCCCCTTTTGACGGTTCTACGCTCTTCAGCAAAAACGTCCGCGATACGCTTCTCCAGAACTAGAAAGTCAGGAAGACATTGTCTGCAGTCGGGATCCGCTTCTCGGCTCCTCAGAGGTCCTACTCCAGGAATCAAAGAGGACAGAAGAAGATGTGGTTCCGGAAAGCTCAACAATCCCGTTTCGCTCCGGATCCCTCGTCCTTCAGAGGCAGAGGAGGACAGGGTGGACGCTGGCCCAGGGGCAGAGGAGGTCCGAAGAATTTTGGGTCGAGAGAACCTTTTTCAGATCGATCCGCGCAGCAGCCCTGAGGGGATGCCCGACTGCTCCTCTCTGGAGGCAGTCGGGGGGCGCTTCTCAGAACACCTAGCGAAATGGGAGTCCATCACAACAGATCGCTGGGTGCTCCGAATCATATCCAGAGGCTATTCAATTCCTTTCCTATCTCACCCTCCCCGATCAACAAAACTCCCCGATGTCCCACCCGATCAGATGGAGGCAGCAGCATCAGAAATTCGAGGGCTGCTAAGAAAAGGAGCTATCCAGCACGTCCCCCCCAGCAATCCAGATCAGGCTTCTACTCCAGGTTCTTTTTGGTGCCAAAAAAGACGGGGGACTTACGACCCATTCTCGACCTGTCAACATTGAACCTGTCAGTCACCAAAGAAAAATTCCGGATGGTCACTATTCAATCCATTCTCCCACTTTTGCAGGAGAACAACTGGATGTGCTCAATAGACCTCAAGGATGCATACTACCACATTCTGATGGACAGACCATTCAGAAGGTTCCGCCGCTTTCGGCTGGGAGCCAGCCATTATCAGTTCAGGGTCCTACCCTTCAGTCTCACCACAGCCCCCAGGATGTTCACCAAGGTCATGGCAGTTGTAGGGGCCCACCTGACGCTTCAGGGAATACAGGTCTTTCCGTACCTGGACGTCTGGCTCCTAACCGCCCCCACCAGGCATCAACTCTGCTCAGGCAGGGACTACTTCTTACACCTAGCCCACCACCTAGGCATTACGATAAACCACCAGAAATCTTGCCTTCAACCTACTCAAATTTTGGAATTCATAGGGGCCAGGATAGACACTACTCATTCCAGAGTTTTTCTGACAGTGGACAGGCTTTGCAATCTAAGCCTTCACATTCTAGACCTCTTACAATCATCAGCTCCCCCCAGCGGAACTAGTCCTGAGGGCCCTGGGATCTATGGCAGCGGCCATCAATCTGTTCCCCTTCGCTCGCTTCAAGATGAGGATCCTTCAATGGACATTACAAGTGCAATGGTCCATTCTCTGTCAACCCCTGTCTACACCTACTCCTCTCAGCAGGATTTGCAGGAAGTCGCTTCTTTGGTGGCTCTGCTCCAGAGATCTTCGAGAAGGCCGCCCCTTTGTTATACCCCCTCCCCAAGTCACGGTGACCACGGACGCATCTCTCCTCAGGTGGGGGGGCATTGAATGGGCAGATCCGTCCAAGGCACGTGGACTTTCACAGAGACCTCACTACATATCAATGTCCTGGAGATGAGGGCGGTTCTAGCTTTGCAGGCTCTCCATCCCCTTCTCCCTCCAGGAACTGTTGCACTTCAAACAGACAACATGTCAATAGTCTGGTACATAAACAAACAGGGGGGAACCAGATCCTATCCACTTTGCAGGGAGGCAATGCGAGTATGGGAATGGACGATATCCACCAACCGCTTTCTCATAACAACCCACATCCCGGGTCGGTCAAACATCTTGGCGGACAGGTTGAGTCGAACGATCCTCTTACCTTACGAGTGGTCTCTGAACCCAGCAGTAGCAAAACAAATTCCTCCAATGGGGTCAACCTTGCTGCGATCTCTTCGCCTCGCCTTCGAACACAAAATGCAGCGAGTTCTTCGCTCTGATTCCCCCACCAGGGGAAGCCCCCCAGAGACGCTCTAGTTCATGCTTGGCCATCTGGTCTTCTGTATGCTTATCCTCCTCTTCCATTGATGACAAAGTACTTGCAGAAAGCTCGTCGGTTGGAGAGAGAATTATCCTCCTAGCCCCATTCTGGCCTCGTCAAACCTGGTTCCCTTACCTGCGGTCTCATCTAGTACATCCTCCTTGGATTTTAGATCCCAATCTGGATCTGATCTCTCATCCTTTAGGATTGAAGCCCCCCAATCTGGACTACCTCAAACTCTCAGCTTGGTTGATCCAGTTCCCTTAATGGCTAGGACTCCCAGTATATCATCTTCGGTTAAGGCCATCCTGATGGCCGCCCATAAACCATCTACCAGGAAAATCTACAAGAGTAAATGGAAACGTTTCTCTGTCTAGGCGGAGCACAGGAACTTAGACCCCTTCACGGCTCCTATCCCAGCAGTCCTAGACTTTCTCTCACATACCTTTGATCAAGGATCCAGTGCTTCTACTATTAAAGTTCAGTTGGCAGCTATTTCCCACTACCACGTTGTAAACAGTTCAGGGCCTCTAGTGTCCTCCAAAATATGCAAAGCATTCATGAAAGGAACCTTTTTTAAGACCCCCTATTAAAGATCCAATCCCTCCATGGGATCTTACCCTAGTTCTTCAAGCTCTGACTGGGCCTCCTTTTGAACCCGCGGCTTCAGTCAATTTAAAATATGTATCCTGGAAAACGGCCTTCCTGATTGCCATTACTTCTGCTAGAAGAATATCGGAGCTTCATGCTCTTTGCAGTAAACCTCCCTACATCATTTTTCACAAAGACAGGGTCTCCCTCAGGACTAATCCCTCTTTTCTGCCCAAAGTGGCTTCGGAAGTCAACATCAACCAGTCCATCACTCTACCTGTCTTCTTTCCAAGTTTTCAAAACAAAGGAGAATACAGACTTCATTGTCTAGATGTTCACAGACAGTTACGTTTTTACTTAAACAGAACAGCAGATCTTCGAAAATCTGATCAACTTTTTGTTTCCTTTGTAAAATCTTGCCTGGGGAAGCCAGTCACTAAAGTAACCTTAGCTAGATGGATTTCCCAGTGCATTCTCCTAGCTTACAGAAGTTCTGGTCGTCCTGAGCCCCTGAGAGTGCAAGCCCATTCTACCTGATCTCTGGCCACTTCTGCAGCCTTCTGGTCAAGGGTTTCTTTGGATGACATTTGCTCAGCAGTTACTTGGGCTTCCTCTCATACTTTTATTACACACTACAAATTGGATTTAATATCCAGAGGACGTGCATCGTTTGGCTCAGCAGTGCTCCGGAATATCCTTCCATAAGGGCCTCCCAAGTTGCTGGTAGCTGGGGACTCTGTCCCACAGGTTGCTGAGCAAATGAAGTTAACTACTTCAGATAAAGAAGTTATGTACTCACCATAACATTCCATCTGAGTAGGTAACTTCATTTGTCTGCAACCGACCTGCCCTCCATCCCCCGGACCCTTAGTTCGTTATCAAAGAATCAGGATATGTCTTCATTCCATTGATATCGCTGGAACGTATTGTAACCATTTCTAGGTTATAGAATTTCCTATTGTCTTTGTTCTGGCAAACTCGATCTGAGGGTTAGAGGGAGATGGTAGGGCATTATGGGTAGGGGAGGAGCTTGGAGCTCGGGTCTATTAGCTTGGAAAGCTGCCAGCTCGGATCCGAATCGGATCCAATACCCACAGGATGCAGACAAATGAAGTTACCTACTCAGATGGAACGTTATGGTGAGTACATAACTTCTTTATCTGAAGTAGTTACTTCATTTGCTCTGCAACCTGTGGGTATCGGATCCGATCTCGGATCCGAGCCGCAGCTTCAAGCTACAAGATCGAGCTAGCTCCTCCCCTACCCATAATCCCCTGCTATGTGCTACATTACCTCAGATCGTTTTTTGCCGCGGCTGAAGCAGCTACTTTTGAAGAGCTCCTTGGCTTTTTGGTGAGATTGAACCTTTTTCTTTTTTCTGTAAAAAAAAAAAAAAAAAAAATCTTTTTCTTGTGTGAGAGTGTGTAGTTTTTTCAGGGTTAGTTATCGATAGTGTAGTTAGTTATATACCTTTGTTCCCCCTTTCTAACTAGTTTTCTGTTAGTTCCCGCCTTTCACCCTCCCCCCTCTTAGTGTTTGGGTGTGTTTTGGTGTGAGTGGTGATGTTCATCATGCATACAGCTACAGTCATAACAGATGGGTTCTCCTGCCGTCAGGCGGGTCCTCGGTCAGCCGAATTCCAAAGTCTAGGTCTGGCGTCGGTTGTCATCGCTTCTTCCCTGACGTCAGTGCGCCAGGGGTATAAAAGAACCAGCCGACACCATTTTCTTCAGTCTTTCTTGCCGCGCGGTGCCCGAAGCAGAAGCAGTTCGCAAGTGCCGGTCGGCCAGCTCCTGAAATTACGAAAATTTTGCAACCGAAGTCTTCTTGAAAGCTAAGTACCCCATTGGGGAAACTTTTCTTGCCTCAGATCGATGTCAGACAAAGTTAATAATTGTATTTCTTGTGGGAAGCAAATACCGCATAAGGATTTTCATTCCCTCTGCATTCCTTGCTTAGGCCCAGACCACGACGTCTCGGCCTGTCGTTTTTGTGCTACATTCAACAAACGCACCATTAAGCGTCGGGCGGAGTTCGCCCAGCACTATTTTGGCAGAAAATTTAACTATATTATGTCGTCGGATACTCCGACTCCAGTTTTGTCTAAAAAACGCAAAGATAAGGACCGACACACGAGGTCCGCGGCCTCTACTGACACCACGCCAAAGCCGACTACAGGTGGTCCGGTTCTCAGCGAGGCGCCTACGCAGCCCCTGCCTACCGACAACACTTCATTGCCAGTGTCTTCTGTGCCCGAGGTCGCAGGCTCCTCAGCCCACACCCCGACTACAGATACCGAAGCCACTTTTGGTGGTGAATCTCAAAATGTAGACAGGTCTGCCTCCTCTCAAGGTGTCTTCAGACCTTCCTCTTCTTTTTCTATCAAGGCTTTTACTAAGTCTAAAGCAGCCATGCATTCTAAGAGACAAGCTCCACAGGGCCCTTCTCCAGGCCCCATGCCTAAAAAACAGATGCTTAAAATGGCTGAGGATTTGATTACTCTTATCAGGGGTTCTCAGCCCCCCCCCGGACAAAAGGCCCAGAGTGGAGGAAGAATCCCCCTCTGACCAGGCCTCCATTATTTCAGAGCACTCTGATGAACAGGAACATTCTTACTCCCCTTTTGAAGATGCTGATGCTGAGAGTCCATTCCCTCTGTCTCCCCCCCAGAGGATTACTCATTTGGGAAACCTTGCATACCTTAAGGGAACACTTCCACTGGGAAGGCCAAGAGTACTCAGATTCCAAGAAAAGGCTTAGGGATTTTCTCTTGCTACCCCAGCACAGGCCTCTGGCTATACCTCCTGTCTTAGACATACTAGATGATGTGTACTCGGCCTGCCTTAACCCGGATTCTTTACCTCCAGCCCCAGTCAAGCCTGACAGGTACTACCGGGTTCCTGACTCACACCAATTTTTATACAAAAGCCATGCGGCTGACCCAGAAACTATCTCACAGGGCCCCAAGGGAATTAAGGCCTCCACTGCTAAAAACCCATTTCCTTCCGAGAGAGATTCCAGATCCTTAGAAAGGTGGGGAAAAAAGGTATACACCTCGGCCACCTTAACCATGAGGGCATTAAACTGCCAGTTTCATATGCTAAAGTACCAACAGTTTCTGTTATCACAGTTGAAGAGTAAAATGTCACAACCTGAACAACCAGACTTGAAGGAGTTGCAGGATTTGATGCATAGTGCAGAACAAGTGGGTAAACATACCTTGCAATGTGGTTTTGATGCTCTAGAGGCCTCATGTAGAGCTGCTGTTACAGGATCAGTCATACGTAGACATGCCTGGCTCAAGGAGCAAACCTTACCAGATCATGTCAAAGCTAAATTACTAGATGCCCCTCTGCAAAGGATGTATTATTTGGTGTTAAAGCTGAGGAGGTATTAGAAAATGGAGGAAAAGGCTAAATCAATGCAAACAGTGAAAGATTTTCTACAGGTACAACCTCCACGTTTCAGTAGAAATTGGCCTTCCAAAAATTGGTCCTTTCCAGCCACGGACAGACCCCAAAGAGGTAGATACAGGCACCCGAGGGGCAGAGGGCAATCTCAAGGATCGTTTAGAGGCAGACAATGGCAAGTTCCTACACAAAGAGGTCGTGAGGATAGTTCGCAGCCATTCAGAAAGCAAGCCCAATGACTTTTCCCTTTGCATGCCAAGCAAGGCTCAAATGGCAGCACCCTTAGGCGGAAAACTGGTATTATTTTCACAAAATTGGCATATTGTCACAAAAGATAAATGTATCCTGGACATTATAAACAGAGGCTACAGATTCCATTTTCACACCCTTCCAAAAATGAGAGGCATGCCAAACCTGCCACACAATCAAAGGGCGGAGGCACAAAGACAAATTTCAGATCTCATGGACATGAAAGCTATTCAAGAGGTACCTACTCGCGAACAAGGTTAAGGTTTTTATTCCAGACTATTCCTGGTACCAAGGAAGGCAAAAGATTGGAGACCTATTTTGTACCTATCCATCCTAAACACATTTTTACTCGTACCAAAATTCAAGATGCTCACATTACAGCAGCTTCTTCCCATGCTGGGCAAGGAGTCTTGGCTGGTAACATTGGACCTCAAGGAGGCATACCTGCATGTCCCAATCAGACAAAATTGCAGAAGATACCTCAGATTTCTTGCAGGTTCAACCCATTATCAATTCTCTGCATTGCCATTTGGCTTATCTACTGCGCCCAGAGTATTCACGAAATGCCTGGCATCAGTAATTGCCTACTGCAGACTTCAAGGGATACAAATATACCCATATTTGGACGACTGCCTGATCCAAGCGGACAGCAAGCACATACTTCTGAAACATCTGGCTTTTGCAATAATGTTGTTGAATTCTCTGGGATACACAGTCAACAAAAAGAAATCAAGGCTACAACCCTCTCAGAAAATAATTTTCCTGGGTGCCAACTTGGACACAAACACCCAGATGACCTCACGCCAGAGAAGCAGGGACAACTAACTCAATACTTCAGAACTCTAGCAAATTTCACCAGGCTGACTGCAAGGAAAATCCTGCAGGCTCTGGGATTCATGGCATCTTGCATCCTACTAATCCCATGTGCAAAGCTGCATGTGAAGAAACTTCAATGGTACCTGAAAAACCTATGGTCTCAACACAGCCACAGTTTGGAAACAATAATACCACTAATTCCATGTCTTCAAAAGGAATTTCTGTGGTGGGCTCAAACATGCCAAACAAACACAGGTCTCCCATTCTGCAAGCCTCAAGCAAATCAAGTCATCACAACAGACGCCTCGGACTACGCCTGGGGGGCACAAAAGGGGGGGGGTTTTTAAAAAAAAAACCCCCAAAAACAAAAAAAAAGGGGGAAAAAAAAAAATTTTTTTTTTTTAAAACCCCTTTTAAAAATTTAAAACAAAAAACTGAATTTTTAAAAAAAAAAAGGGAAACCCCTTCCCCCAAAACGGCCCCTTTTTTTTTTAAAAAAAAATTAAACCCCCGGGGGGAAAAAAAAAAAACCAAAAAAAGGGGAAAAGGAAGGGTTTTTAAAATTTTTTAAAAAAAAAAGGGGGGGGGGCCCCCCTTTTTGGCCCCCAAAAAAAAAAATTTCCCCGGCCCCCCCAAAAACCCCCCTCCCCCTTAAAAAAAGAAACCCCCCCCCAATTTTCCCCCCTTTTCTTTTCCCCCCCCCCAAAAAAAAAAAAAAAACCCCCCCCAACCCCCCGGGCCCCCCAAAAATTTTCCCCCCCCCCCCCGCCTTTTCCCCCCTTGGGAAAAAAAAACTTCAAAAATCAAAACCCCCCAAAATTCCCAAAAAAAAAAAGGGTCCCCTTTTTTAGGGAAAGGGGCCAGAAAATTTTAAAAAAAAAAATTTTTCCCAAAAAAAAAAAAAAAAAAAACCCCAAATTTTAAAAAATTTCGGGGGTGGGTTTTTTTTTCCCTTTTCCATTCCCCCCCCAAAAAAAAACCCCCCAAAATTTTTTTTTTTTTTTTTAAACCCTTTTTCCCCCCAAAAAAAAAAAAAAAAAAACCCCGGGGGGAAATTTTAATTTTTTAAAAAAAAACCTTTTTTAAACCCTTAAAAAAATTTTTTTTTAAAAACCCCCCCCTTCCCCCCGGGAAAATTTCCCCCCGGCCCATTTTTTTTTTTCCCCCCAAACCCCCCCCCCTTTTTGGGGGAAAGGGGGGGTTTTTTCCAAAACCTTTCCTTCCCTTTTTTCCCCCCAAAAAAAGGGGAAAATTCCTTTTTGGGGGGGGTTTTTTTTGGGGGAAAAAAACCCCAAAAAAAAATTTTTTTTCCCATAAAAAAAGGGAAAAAAAAAAAAAAAAACCCCCCCTTTTTTTTTTTTTTTTTCCGGGAAAACCCCCCCCCCCCCCCCCGCCCCTTTTGGGGGGGTTTTTAAAATTTTTGGGGGCCCCGGGTTTTTTTCCCCCCCCAAAACCACCCCAATTTCCCAAAAAAAGGGGCCCCCGGTTTGGGGTTTTCCCCCCTTTTCCCCTTTCCCCCCACCTTTTTTTTTTTCCCCCTTTTAACCGCGGGAAAAAAAATTTTTTTTTCCCCCCAAAACGCGTTTTTAAAGCCCCGCCTTTTTTCCCCCCCCCCCTTTTCCCCTTTTCCCCTTTTAAATTTTTTTGGGGTTTTTTTTTTTTTTTGTTTTTTGTTTTTTTATTTCCCCTTTATTTTTTTTTTCCCCCCCCGGGGGGAAAAAAAAGGGGAAAAAATTTTTTTCCCCTTTTTTCCCCCCCAAAAAGGGGGGGGGCCCCCCCGGGGCCCGGGGTTCCCGGGGGCCCCGGGGGCCGGGGCCCCCAAAACCCCTTTTTTTAACCCGGAAACCCCCTTTTTTTTTTTTTTTGGGGGGGGGGGGTTTTTTAAAAAGGGGGGGGGCCCGGGGGGGGGCCCCCCCTTTCCCCCTTTTTTTTGGGGGGCCTTTCCCCCTTTGGGGAAAAACCCCGCTTTGGGGGGGGGGTTTTTTTGGGGGGTTTTTTCCCCCCCCCTTTTTTTTTCCCCCCCCGGCCCTTCCCCCCCGGGGCCCCCCCCCCCCGGGGGGTTTTTTTTTTTCCCCCCAGGAAAACCCCCCCAAAAAAAAAAAAAAAAGGCGGGGGGTCCCCCCCCCCCGGGGGGCCCCCCCCGGCCCCCCCGGGGTTTCCTCCCCCGGTCCCCCCCCTTTTTTTTTTTTGGGGGGGGGGGAAGGGGGGTTTTTTTTTATTTCCCCCCTCCGGGGGGGTTTAAAAACCCCCCCAAAAAAAAAAGGGGTGGGGGATCCGACCCCCCAAAAAAATTTTTTTTTCCCCCCGGGGGGCCCCCCTTTTCCCCCTTTTGGGGGGGTTTTTTTTGGGGGCCCCAACCGGGCCCCCCCTCCCCGGGGCCCCCTTGGGGGGGGGGCCCCGGGGGGGGGGTTTTTTTTTCCCCCCCCCAAAAAATTTTGGGGGGCCCCCCCCCCCAAAAGGGCCCCGGGGTTTTTGGGGGGGGGCCCCCCTTTTTTTTGGGGGGGCTTGGCCCCCCCAAAATTTTCCCCCCCCCCCCCGGGGGGGGATTTTTCCCCCCGGGAAAACCGGGAAAAATTTTTTTTGGGGGAAGGGGGGGGTTTTGGGCCCCCCGGGGGGCCCCCCCAAAAAAATTGACCCCCCCCTTTTTTTAAAAATTTCCAAAAAAAATTTTTTTGGGGGGGGGGGGCCCCGGGGTTTCCCCCCTTTATTTTCAAATCCCCAAAAAAAAGGGGTTTTGGCAAAAAATGCAGATGGGGTGCTCTTGCCTCTGGGGGGGAAATTATTTGCCGTTTCCCTTCTCACCCGTTTTGGTTTTGAGTTTGGGATCCGGCCCTTCAACCGGGATTGGGTCCGATAGCTCTGATCCCCGCCAACTGTGCCTTAGTCTGTATCCAGCCTCGGGCGAGGCTGAGCTCGGACCCAAGCTGGTGTCTCTCCTTGGGTTAGCACACCTCTCTCTCGCGCTCGCACCCGTCCCTCCTGGAGCCAAGGAGATTGCTCTGGGCCTGGCGAGAGCTCTCGGCAGGTTGTGGAGAGGTCTTCGAGACCCCCAGGTCCCCAGTTGGCTCGGATCCTACCCCAGCTGCATGTGGGTCTATCCTCCATCATCCGCCATGGACAGCCTGCTCAAGCCTCCAGTTTTCCCTTAGAGGAACAGGACCCGTCAGCCCTCTGGACAGTCCCACCAAGGTCCTCAGCGGTTGAAAGAAGGCACCGGGACTCCCAGTCTTACACAGGTTTGATGAAGGTTCCCAAGGTCACGGATTTTCCCCTTGAACATCATGGAAATTTGCGTTAGAGGGGTGGTCTGCCCAAAACCTTTCCCCGGATAATCCGTGTTCCTGGATCTTTGAGCCCTTCTACCTCCTGGTGTCCCGGCTGACCCTGGTAGACCTCATTACTACCAGGGGGGAAAGGGAGCCGACACTGTGGAGCCTATCCGACCCGACAAGATCCTTAGCCCCCAGTGGATAGATTGTTTTGGGGCCCAAAGGGGAAACCCCGTGGATGCCATGGGTGGCGGCTGCCACCAGAAAACTCCAGGAGAGTTCTTGTTCAGCCAGATAAGGAATCTCCTGGACGATGGGAAGCGGATGTTTAGTTCAGCGACCTTTTCTGTAAGATGCTGAACTATATGGCACATACCATAAACTGCAGACTTAATTAAGAATGCCAGCCCCGGACCATTTCTCACAAATCTTTTGGGCCCCTCTAAATCCATCTCAACCATCGTCTACTCTCCCATGCAGGGGGCGCTGGCCAGAGCCAGGGTTGTCTTCGCATCCTGGCTCCGTCTTTCTGGATCCCTTCAGGTGCGATCTTGCTTTGGCAAGACCCGTTGGTCCAAACGAAAAGGGTGGGAAACGCTGTCTGCCCCGGGTCCGCTTTCTCTCAAGATCCTTTTCTAGGAATCAGAGGGACAAAAAACTGTGGTTCCGTAAGTCACAATCCCATCCGGGACCCCTCATCCTAGAGCAGAGGAGGACAAGGAGGCGGCCCAGAGGCAGAGGGGACCACCGGGTCCCGGGGAACCCCTTCCCATAGACCCGCAGCAGTCCTGAGGGCTTACCGGCTGTCCCTCTGGAGGCAGTTGGGGGTTGTCGAGCACCTGTCAAACTGGGAGTCCATTCGACAGATAGATGGGTGCTCCATCATATCCAGAGGTTATACCATCCCTCATAAACTCACCAGACACCCCCCGATGTTCCACCCAATCAGGGAGGCAGCAGCTTCAGAAATCTGAGTTGCTAGAAAAACATCCAGCCTCCCCCCGACCAGTCGGAGGGTTATTACTCCAGGTTCTTTTAGTGCCAAAAGCGGGGACCTAAGACCCATTCTAGACCTCTCCGCTTTGAACCTGTTCATTCCCAAAGAAAAATTCGGATGGTCACCCTCCAATCTATTCTCCCCTTCTGCAGGAACGACTGGATGTGCTCATAGACCTCAAGGATGCGTACTACCACATCTTGATGGACAGATGATCCAGAAGGTTTCTCGCTTCGGCTGGGAGCCAGTCATTACAGTTCAGGGTTCTCCCGTTGGCCTCACCTCAGCCCCAGGGTGTTCACCAAGGTCATGGCAGTGGTTGCAGCCCACCTGAGACTTCAGGGCATTCAGGTCTTCCTACCTAGCGACTGGCTCCTTCGCCACCAACAGGCATCGGCTCTGCCTGGCAGAGATTATGCTCTGACCCTTGCCCAGAGCTTAGGCATCTCTGTAAACCTCCAGAAATCCTCTTTGCCCGTACAGGTCCTGGGTTCATAGGGCCAAGTTAGATACCGCATTTCTCGAGCTATGCTAACTGCGGACAGGATAAACAGCTCTGTCAGGTGCTAATTCTTCTTCAAAGCCCGGCCCAGGCGGAATTAGTTCTGAGGCACTAGGATCTATGGCAGCAGATCATCTCCCTTCACGCTGCTGCTGAGGATTCTGCAGTGGACCCTTCAAGTTCAGTGGTCCCTGCTACTCCATCCTTGAATACTCCGATCCCTGAGCAGAGTTTGCAGGCACTCCTTCTTTGGTGGCTCCAGCCAGAGTTAAGGAAGGGAGGCCTTTGTCTCCCCAAGCCACGCTGACCACGGGCTTCTCGCCTCGGGTGGGGTTGGCAACAGTCCAAGGCACGTGGACTCCCGAGACCTGCATATCAATGTCCTAGAGATGAGGCGGTGCTTCTAGTGTTGCAAGCTCTCCACAACCTTCTACCTCTGGGGACAATTGCAAAGCAGACAGACAACATGTCAGTGGTCTGGTACATAAACAAGCAAGGAGGAACCAGGTCCTACCCACTTTGCGAGGCTATGAGAGTGTGGGAATGGGATATCCACCAACCGCTTTCTGGTAGCAACGCACATTCGGTCGGTCCAACATTTTGGCGGACAAACTGAGCAGAGTGATTCTCACTCCTCGAGTGGTCTCTCAATCCATCAGTTAAGCAGATCTTCCAAATGGGGTTGGCCCTGCAATCTTGCTCCAAACACAAATGGCAGTACTTTTGCTTCCTCAAACAGAGCTCTAGTCATGCAGTCCGGTACTTTATGCTATCCCTTAAGTTCTCAAGCCCGGTTGGGGAGCAGAGTTATCCTTCCTCCTCAAGGGGAGAATTCCCAGAGGACAGCTTTCTAGTTCCCATGGCAGCGTCCAGGTCTACCTTTATGCCTATCCACCCCTTTTAAAAGACACAAGGACAAGGTACATAAGTCCCACAAAGGCGGGCTGAGACTCAACCCTCAGCCCCGCCATCTAAGCTAGCTAGGTCTCCCTCGAGGGGCTCTGATCTCCCTCTCTCCGCTCCGTTCACCTCGTTTTCTCTGGAGCTGGAGGAGGAGGATCTGTCTCTCCTCGAGGTTGTCGAGCGACCCTCTCAGCCGCCTCGGCGACTTCAAGATCAACCAGCCTCCTGAAGCAGATATGGATCGGATGATGCGCCCGATTCATCCAGACCCAAATGCAGATGGGGGTGCTCTTGCCCCCTCTGGGAGGCCACGGCCCATATTTGCTCCGGTACTCCTTCTCGACCCGTTTTGGGTCTTGGAGTTATCGGATCCAGACCTTTCGGAACCAGGGATTCGTCGGGCCGATAGCTCCGGTCGCATCGGCGCCCGACTGTGCGCCGAGTCTGTCGAGTCCGAGCTCTCAGGGCGAGGGCTGAGCATCGGATCCGGGAGCTGGTGTGTCTTGGCTCCATTGGGTTGGAGCACACCTCTCTCTCGGCTCGGCTGCGCGCTCCGACCCGATCCTACCGGAGCCAAGGAGATTTGCTCGGGGCCTGGCGAGTAGCTCTCCCGGCTTTTGAGGTTGTGGAGAGGGTACTGTCGAGGACCTCCAGGTCCCCAGTTCGGGCGTCGGATCCTCCCATACCCCAGCTGCATGTGGGTCTATCCTCCATCATCCAGCCATCGGGACAGCCTGCTCAAGCCCTCCAGTCGGTTCCCTTAGAGGAACAGGACCCGTTCGAGCCCTCTTGGACAGTCCCACGAGAGGTCCTCAACGTCGGTGCAAGAGGAGGCACCTGGACTCCCCGAGTCCGTTACAACCGACAGTTTAGATGAAGGGGAAGGTTCCCCAAGGTCACCCCCCGAGGATGTCTCCTTCGGAGACATCATGGAAATGTTGCGTATTAGATGGTGGTGGTCTGCCCAAAAACCTTCCTGGATGAATCCGTGTTCCTGGATGCGTTTGAGGCAGGCCTTCTACCTCCTGGGTGTCCCCGGCTGACCCCCTGGTGAACCTCATTACTACCAGGGCGTGGAAGGAGCCGACACTGTGGAGCCTATCCAGCGACCCGACAAGATCCTTAGCCCCAGTGGATGGATTGTCTTGGGCCAAGGGAACCCCGTGGATGCCATGCTGGTGGCGGCTGCCACCAAGAAACTCACGGAGAGTTCTTGGTTCACCCGCCAGATAAGGAATCTCGGGCAATGGACCATCGAGAGCGGATGTTTAGTTCAGCGACCTTTTCTGTAAGAGTGCTGAACTATATGGCACATACCATCAAGCTGCGAGACTTAATTAAGGAATACGCTGCAGCCCCGGAGTCCATGTCGATTAGAGGACAAAAAAGTTTTCTCGACTGTATGGCCACTCTGAAATCCATCTCCTAACACATCCATGCGTCTACTCTCCCATGCCACGGAGGGAGCCGCTAGGAGCAGAGCCAGGCAGGGTTGTCTTCTGCGTCACTCCTGGCTCCGTCTTTGCCATTTCGTGGATCCCTTCAAGGCGGATCTTAGCTCTTGACAAGACCGTTCATGAGGCGCTGGTCCAAAGCGAGAAGGATGGGAAGGCGGCTGTCTGCCGTCAGGGTCGCTTCTCTAATCCCCAGCGATCCTTTTCTAGGAATCAGAGGGACAAAAAGCTGTGGTTCCGTAAGTCCCAGCAATCCCATCCGGCGGACCCCTCATCCTCTAGAGGCAGAGGAGGACAAGGAGGGCCCCGGCCCAGAGGCAGAGTGGGACCCGCGTAACCGGGTCACAGGGAACCTTCCTAGATAGACCCAGCGTAGCAGTCACGAGGGCTTACCCGGCTGTCCCTCTCTGGAGGCAGTTGGGGGCGGTTGTCGGAGCACCTGTCAAACTGGGAGTCCATTCGACAGATAGATGGGTGCTCCGCATCATATCCAGAGGTTATACCATCCCTTCATAAACCACCCTCCTCGACCAGACACCTCCCGATGTTCCACCCAATCGAGAGGCAGCAGCTTCAGAAATCTTGAAGTTGCTAGAAAAAAGAGCCATCCAGCCCGTCCCCCCAGACCAGTCCGGACCGGGTTATTACTCCAGGTTCTTTTTAGTGCCAAAAAAGACGGGGGACCTAAGACCCATTCTAGACCTCTCCGCTTTGAACCTGTTCATTCCCAAAGAAAAATTCCGGATGGTCACCCTCCAATCTATTCTCCCCTTCTGCGGCAGAACGACTGGATGTGCTCGATAGACCTCAAGGATGCGTACTACCACATCTTGATGGACAGATGATCCAGAAGGTTTCTCCGCTTCCGGCTGGGAGCCAGTCATTACCAGTTCAGGGTTCTCCCGTTCGGCCTCACCTCAGCCCCCAGGGTGTTCACCAAGGTCATGGCAGTGGTTGCAGCCCACCTGAGACTTCAGGGCATTCAGGTCTTCCATTACCTGGGCGACTGGCTCCTTCTGCCACCAACAGGCATCGGCTCTGCCTGGCAAGAGATTACTCTGACCCTTGCCCAGAGCTTAGGCATCTCTGTAAACCTCCAGAAATCCTCTCTTTGCCCGTACAGGTCCTGGAGTTCATAGAGGCCAAGTTAGATACCCGCATTTCTCGAGCTATGCTAACTGCGGACAGGATAAACAGCTTGTCGTGTCAGGTGCTAATTCTTCTTCAAAGCCCGGCCCCGGAGGCGGAATTAGTTCTGAGAGCACTAGGATCTATGGCAGCAGCGATCAGTCTCGCCCTTCACGCGCGTCTGCGAATGAGGATTCTGCAGTGGACCCTTCAAGTTCAGTGGTCCCTGCTACTCCATCCGTTGAATACTCCGATTCCCCTGAGCAGAGTTTGCAGGCACTCCCTTCTTTGGTGGCTCCACGCCCCAGAGTTAAAGGAAGGGAGGCCTTTTGTTGTCCCTCCCCCCCAAGCCACGCTGACCACGGACGCTTCTCGCCTCGGGTGGGGGGGGGGGGTTGTTCGGGCAAAACAGTCCAAGGCACGTGGACTCCCCCGGAGACCGCTTTGCATATCAATGTCCTAGAGATGAGGGCGGTGCTTCTAGTGTTGCAAGCTCTCCACAACCTTCTACCTCTGGGGACTATTGCAATCCAGACAGACAACATGTCAGTGGTCTGGTACATAAACAAGCAAGGAGGAACCAGGTCCTACCCACTTTGCCGGGAGGCTATGAGAGTGTGGGAATGGGCGATATCCACCAACCGCTTTCTGGTAGCAACGCACATTCTGGGTCGGTCCAACGTTTTGGCGGACAAACTGAGCAGAGTGATTCTCACTCCGTCAGTGGTCTCTCAATCCATCAGTTGCGAAGCAGATCTTCCATAAATGGGGTTGGCCTTGCTGCAATCTTTTGCTTCTCCTTAAACACAAAATGCAGCGAGTACTTTGCAATACTTCCCCGAAGAATCCCAGAGCTCTAGTCCATGCTTGCGTCCGGTCTACTTTATGCCTATCCACCCCTTCCGCTCATGACCAAGTTCATACAGAAAGCCCGTCGGTTGGGGAGCAGAGTTATCCTCATAGCCCCATTCTGGCCTCGCCAGATCTGGTTCCCGTACCTGCGGTCTCGCAGTGTATCTCCGCCATGGATACTGGATCCCATTCCAGACCTGATTTCACATCCGGCGGGATTACAACCCCCGAACCTGGTGAACCTCAAGCTTGCAGCTTGGTTGCTCCAGTTCCACTGATGGCTAGGACTCCTGGTATCTCATCTCCTGTTAAGGCCGTTCTAGTCGCAGCACATAAGCCGACTACTAGGAAGATTTACTACAGCAAATGGAAACGTTTTTCTGTCTGGGCTAAAGATAGAGGCCTGGATCCATTTACAGTTCCTATTCCTACTATTCTAGACTTCCTGTCTCTGATATTCCGACAAGGAGCAAGTGCTTCAACAGTTAAAGTGCAATTGGCAGCCATCTCCCATTTCCATGTGGGAGACGGACTAGGATCTTTGGCTTCTACAAAATTATGTAAAACCTTCTTACGGGGCGTTTTTCTCTTGAAGCCTCCGGTGAAAGTGGTGGTGCCTCCATGGGATTTGGCCTTAGTCTTACAAGCCTTGACAGGCCCACCCTTTCAACCCGCGGCTTCGATTCCATTAAAGTTCTTGTCCTGGAAAACAGTCTTTTTGGTGGCCATTACTTCAGCCAAGAGGGTGTCAGAACTTCAAGCCTTATGTATGAAGCATCCTTATCTCATTTTTCATAAGGATAGAGTGTTCCTCAGGACTAATCCGTCGTTCTTACCTAAGGTGGCTTCGGAGTCAAATATCAATCAATCAATAAACTTACCCGTGTTCTTCCCAAACTTTCAGAATAAAGGTGAATACACATTGCATAAATTGGATGTGCACAGACAACTGCGTTTCTACCTGCACAGGACTAAGGATTTTCGCAAGTCGGACCAGTTGTTCATGTCATTTGCTAAATCGGCCATGGGTAAGGCCATTTCCAAAGTGACTGTAGCAAATTGGATTTGTCAATGCATAGTCCACGGGTACTTATCTGCAGGCAAACCAGTTCCTACGGGAATTCGCGCTCACTCTACGAGGGCTGTGGCTACCTCTGCAGCCTTCTGGTCTAGGATCCCCTTGGATGACATATGCTCTGCAGCTACCTGGTCCTCTTCACATACGTTTATTTCTATAAGTTGGATATGGTATCAAGAGGTAGGGCTTCTTTTGGCTCTGCAGTGCTTCGGAATATCCTTCCATAGGCTGCCCAGGGTTTCTCCCTAGGTAGCTGGGGACTCTGTCCCACAGGTTGCAGAGCAAATGAAGTAACTACTTCAGATAAAGAAGTTATGTACTCACCATAACGTTCCATCTGAGTAGGTACTTCATCTGTCTGCAACCAACCCCCCCTGCCATCCCCCAAACCTTTCGGGATTCCTGATCACCAAAGAGATCTTGTTCTGCTTTAGGACAGTTTATCTGGTGTTACTTCCTCTATCGAAGGTAGGAGTTGTGTAAGAGGCAAAAAATTCGATCTGAGGTAATGTAGCACATAGCAGGGGATTATAAGTAGGGGGGAGGAGCTAGGAGCTCTGATCTTGTAGCTTGGAAAGCTGCCGGCTCGGATCCGAGATCGGATCCGATACCCACAGGTTGCAGACAAATGAAGTACCTACTCAGATGGAACGTTATGGTGAGTACATAACTTCTTTTTTCCTTTGATAACAGGACATTGGGTTTGGTGGTTTCTAAGCAAACCATCTCCTGGATTTCTAAGGCCATTTCCTTTTGTTATTCCTTTCATGGAAAACAGCTGTCCTCTTTAGTTTGGGCTCATTCTATGAGGGTAGTGGCCTCTTGTGGAGCTTTCTTCAAGGGTTTGGATATTAGATCCATCCTTGAAGCTGCCACTTGATCCTCTGTTTTTACTAAACATTACAAGTTGGATGTTATTTTCAGAGGGAGGGCAGGATTTGCCAGGGTTCTCCTTTATTGGTTTGTGGAGAACTCCTCTGTGCCTTCCTCCTCCCATCCTTTTCAGTAGCTTTTGTAATCTCCCACGTTATGAATACTGCAGCAGTGATAAGGAGGGACATAGAACAGTCGTGTAAAATATTACCATAACAGTAAGTGTCCTTTTCACTGTTGCAGTCTTCGGTCCCTTCCTCCTGCCCCCTTTATTTTATTTCTTCTGTTGGGAACTTTTTGGCTAAGAGGTTTTTGACTCCCTCTTCTGTTTCTTTTTCCATCTGGATGTGCATGTTCTTCTGGGGCACTTCAATTCTGAGTATGGAGGATATGTACATTGCCTTTATGCCATGTCGAGGAGGATGTGAAGGGTTTGGTATTCTGGCCAGATGTTGGGGTATCCAGGGCAGGAGGTCCCACATGTTATGAATACTGTAATGGTATTTTACACAACTGTACTTTCTCCCTGTCATGCTGTCATGGGAACTTGGACAATTTGATCCAGGGAGTTTGTATTCATGAAATCTAGGAAATGCTGGGTGTATTAATTGCTTGGTATGTTAACATTCCTATTAGATGGATGGGAATGGTACTGGGATTAATGGGTATGGAATCCAGTTTACCAAGATGCCTACTATGGTTCTTGGGTGACATTGTGATCTATGTTTGGCAGTGATGTGGTAACTGACTTTGTCAAAAATGTCCAAAATATCAAAATATCAATGAGCTCAAATTCAGAATCTTGAAGCGTTTGTTACGAGTTAATATTAAAAAGATCCCCCCCCCCCCGTCACTCCCAGATTGTCTGAAAGCAGGGGAGACGCACTGTGTCCTGATGTAGAGGAAGTGTTATCAAAACATTGAAACCAAATTTCTGTAGCACCACATATATAGCCCTTATCCCTGAAGTAAACCAAGTCAGTAACGTAATAAAATCTTCCAAAGCCAAGTTTGAGGCCAAAATAGCTACCCAAGCTAAAAACATTGACAATACATCCCTTAAAGTTGACCCAGTTGTTTGGGATTTGGAAACTTATATGGACAGTGACCTAACTTTCACCCAACACGTGCCAGTGTCATAGGAAAGTTCTTCTGTAGTGCACAGCTTGTAAACAAAGGGATTGTGTGTAGATCAAGGGGATCTCATTTTCCCCTTTACTCATCCCTCATCAAGCCTTACTTGCTTTCTTGTAAAAAATTTCTATCACTCTCTCATTACCATGAATATTTTATCCACTGTCATCTTTTACAACCCTTAGTCTCTTGCAGTTAAAAAAATATATATGGCAATGAGAGAGTGATATAAATTTTTTTACAAGAAAGCAAGCAATGAACACATTGAATGTTTCTAAGGTTCTAAATAAATGATCTTTAATGTAATGTAATGTTGAATATGCATAGGAATTATTACATTTATTAAAAAGGGGGAGGTAGAAATATTAAAAACTGAAAATTCATAACAATATTGAACACCAGTTTAACGTGTTAGCAATAATACTGCAAGGGAGGATGTATGAAAAGTATCCCTGTTTTATAAAACATGGAGGAGGAATAGGAACAAATGGGGACTTGAATTATTTTTTCAGTGGATAATAGAAATTTTAGAAGAAATAAAATAGTGGTGGATGCATTTTGGCAAAAGCAATTTTAGAAAAAAAAAACATATTCCTCTAGCTTACCCCAATCTTTACCCATCAAAACCAGTAGGAAACTCTTGGATCTGAAAGTTATTTTAAACAATTCTATTCTTAACTATAAATCTCACTTACCTTAACTATCATTCTAATTCCTCGCCCCTTGAAAACTACCTCACTAGTGATTTTTCTCTCCCCTTATTAATTCTTTCAACCTAACACTACCCCTCTAGTGATGTTTTCCTTTCTTATCTTTCAACCGATTTCAAAATTTACAAAAAAAAGTGTGTGTGTGTGTGTGTGTGTGTGTGTGTGTGTGTGTGTGTGTGTGTGTCTATACATATACATATATATATATATATATATATATATATATATATATATATATATATATATATATATATATATATATTTATATTTTTTCTCTGATATTGTAACTTCCCACAATTTATTAGTCTGTTTCTCATTTTGTTATATTGTACAGTAATTTCTGTATATTTTGTAAATTCTTGTAAAATACTGTGCAATCATAATGTGTTTGTGGAGCTTTTCTCCCCGGGCCTCCACTGAAAATGGGCTCCTGTCCCAGTCGGACTTTCCCAGTCAATAAATAAATATGCAACATTATTGCATGCATTAATATAAATATGGGTAATTATATAATAAAATGTGTAACATAAATATGTAGGGACTAGGTAATTAAGCTTGTGATAAACTAATTTAAAGTTACAAATAATTAGAGTTGTCCGTTAACTTTACTTTTTTTTAGTATAGATGCATGGAGTTTTTCTCCCCAGGACTCCATTGAAAACGGGCTCTTCATGGCCCAATGGGCTATCCTGGCAAACAAACTGCAAATAAAGAAAGAAAGAAAGAATAGTTTTAAGGCTGGGAAGTGTGGGCTTGGAAATATAATGATTATGAGGTAAATTATTATGATGTTCTTCATCTCACATTGCTGCAGTCCTTACACCTGGGGTAGTCCGCTGTCCTCGGTCGGCCCGAATATCAAAGTATAAGGCTGACGTCGGTCAAGGCGCATTTGACTGACATCAGAACGTCAGGGTACAAATGCGCATGACCGACGTCATATCCTCAGTCTTTTTTGCCGCATGGTCCGATGCAGAAGCAGCATTGCAAGTGCCGGTTGGCGTTCTGAGATTTTTCGATTTCGAAGTTTCAGACCGAGTTCAAAGTTGGCTAAGTACCCGTTGGGAATATTTTTTTTTCTTGCCTCTGTGATTTACGGATGTCAGAAAAGTCAATAATTGCATTTCTTGTGGGAAACAGATACCGCATAGAGATTATCATACTTTGTGTATTCCTTGCTTAGGGCCTGAGCACGACGTTGTTGGCTGTCGCTCTTGTGCTAGATTTAATAAACGTACTATAAAGAGAAGGTTGGATTGTGCAAGGTTAGTCTTTGGGAAGCGGTGTAATTATAAAATGCCGTCGGATGCTCCGACGCCCGCTTCTTCAAAGAAGCGCAAAGACAAGACAGTTAAGCCCAGGCTGGAAGAACCGTCTGTACCGGACGCCGGTTCTTTAGAGGTGTTGGTGGAGCCGGTGGCTCCACCGGAGGTTTCTATGTGTTCCCAGGGTGAGACCTTATTATTGCAAGATGTGGCCTCTCAGGAGGCAAGTCAGGCTGAGGGGGCTTCTCAGGTTACTATACTCCCCTCCCTTCCTAAGGTGGCTAGGCCCTCTCCTTCTGTTTCAAAGGCTTCTCCCAGGGGCAGGCCAGGTTTGGCTTCAGTTGGTGTTACCCCTAGCTCTTCAGGTACTGTGCCCAAGAAGCATATGCTTAAAATGGCGGAAGATTTGATTACTTTAATTAGGGGTTCTATGCCCCCTCCTGATAAGAGACCTAGGATGGAGCCTGAGCTGGGGGGTTTGAGCAGGCTTCAGATGTTTCAGAGGCTTGACTGAAGACTTGCAGGAGTATTCTCCTTATTCTGATTCTGATGTGGATGATTCTACTCCTTCTGCTACTCCTCCTGAGGATTTTTCTTTTCAGAAACTCTTCATTCCATGAGGGAGCATTTTAAGTGGGAAGGTCAGGACTTCTCTGATTCCAGGAAAAGGCTTAGGGAATTTTGTTTTTACCCCAGCATAGGCCTTTGGCTATACCTCCTGTTTTGGATGTGGTAGAAGATGTTTTACAGAGGCTTCTCTTAATCCTGATTCTTTGCCTCCTGCTCCTGTTAAGCCGGATAGGTATTACAGGGTGCCTGAAGCTCATAAGTATCTTTTTAAGAGTCCTAGGGCTGACCCAGAAACTGTTAGTCAGGGGCCTAAAGGTGTTAAGGCTTCTGTTGTTAAGAATCCGGTTCCTGCAGACAAAGAAGCTAGGGCCTTGGATAGATGGGGAAAGAAAGTTTATACTTCTTCCACTCTGGCTATGAGGGCTTTGAATTGCCAGTTTCACATGTTGAAATACCAGAACTATCTCCTTTCACTATTAAAGTCTAAGGTTGATGCTTTGGCAGTAGGTATAGATTGTAAAGAGTTGCAAGATTTAGTGCATGTTTCTGAGCAGGTGGGTAAGCATTCTTTGCAATGTGGTTTTGATGCTGTACAGACCTCTTCTAGGGTGGCTGCCACTGGGTCAGTTCTTCGCAGGCATGCCTGGCTACGGGATCAGAATTTGTCTGATCATGTTAAAACGAGGATTTTAGATGCTCCTTTACAATCTGACGTGTTGTTTGGTCCTCCTGTTGAGACAGTTTTAAAGAAAATGGAGGACAAGGCTAAGTCTATGCAGACTGTTAAAGATTTTTTGCAGGTCCAGCCTCCAAAGTTTAGTAGAAATTGGCCTACTAAAGGGTGGACGTATCCTTCTTATGATTCCCAGTCTAGGGGTAGATCTAGACGTGGTAGAGGCAGAGCTCAGGGCTCTTTCAGGCCTAGAACAGGGAGTTCTCCTGCACAGTCTTCGGGTGAGGGCAGGGGTCAGTCCTTTCGTAAACAGGCCCAATGACCTACCTTTTCAGCTGCCAGAGCCTTCTCTGGCAGCACCTTTGGGAGGAAGGTTGGCGCTTTTCAAAGAAAATTGGAGTTTAATTACCCAAGACAGATGGGTATTGGATATCATACACCACGGCTACAGGTTTTATTTCCATACCTTGCCTCCTTTCAAAGGCATGCCAGACGTTCCTCCTCAACAAAGAATAGAGGCTCACAAGCAGGTTTCTCTGTTGCTCCAAATAGGGGCCATACAGCCGGTCCCCATGCCAGAAGTGGGTCTAGGTTTTTATTCTCGCCTGTTCCTAGTACCAAAGAAGGGGAACACGTGGAGACCAATTTTGGATTTATCTATCCTCAACACTTATCTGGACATTCCCAAGTTCAAAATGTTGACGTTGCAGCAGCTTTACCTCTGCTGGGCAAAGATCATTGGATGGTAACTTTGGATCTCAAGGAGGCTTACCTTCATGTTCCTATCAGACTAAGTTGCAGGAAGTATCTGCGTTTTCGAGCTGGGACTTCTCACTATCAGTTCTCTGCATTGCCCTTTGGCTTATCTACTGCGCCCAGAGTGTTCACGAAAGTTCTGGCTCCAGTGATAGCTTTCTTCAGGCTAAAAGGAATACAAATCTATCCTTATTTGGACGACTGCCTGATTCTGGCTCAAGAAAGAGAAGAGCTTCTTCATCATTTGGAATATGTGATAGCAGTGCTAAGATGCCTAGGGTATTCTGTGAACGAAATAAAGTCCAGTCTAGTACCCTCTCAGGACATGTGCTTTCTGGGTGTGAGACTGAATACAGCATCCCAGATGGCCTTTTAACCCCGGACAAACAAAAGAGTCTATCCCTTTACTTCCATCAACTATCTCATCAGTCCGTGCTGACTGCAAGGACAGTCCTTCAAGCATTAGGGTTCATGGCATCTTGTATTCTGGTGCTTCCCAATGCCAAACTGCATATGAGGAAGCTACAATGGTATCTCAAAAATGTATGGACACAGCACTGCCAGGATCTGGACACTGTCATTCAAATAATACCTTGCATTCAAAAGGAATTTTTATGGTGGGCTCAGGAATGTCACCTAAACAAGGGACTCTCTGTGACCCGGCCAGAGGCGAGTCAGATTTTAACGACAGATGCCTCAGACAAAGCTTGGGGAGCTCATCTAAATGGAAAGTGGATACAAAACAGTGGCCTGTCAGACTACAACATCTACATATCAACATGAAGGAGATGTTAGCAGTCCAGTTTGCATTAATAGCTTTCAAGGAATTGCTTCTTCCAGGGCAGGTGTTGATTCTAACAGACAACACAACTGTCATGTGGTACATCAACAAGCAAGGGGGAACATTCTTATCCTCTATGCAGGCAAGCAATGATTTTGTGGGAGACTGCTCTCAGTTTACAGCTCAATCTTCAGGCAAGGTTTCTGCCAGGAGCACAGAACTCCTTAGCAGATGTGTTGAGCGGACAAATTATGGATCCCCACGAGTGGAAATTGGATCCTCATGTATTTCAGAAATTGACAGTGTCATGGGGAACTCCAGACATAGATCTGTTCGCTTCTCCACTGAACCATCAGCTGCCACAGTTTTGCACAAAAAGGTTTCATCCCACAGCTTGGAGAGTGGATGCTCTTTCTTTCAATTGGAGCAATCTTCATGTGTATGCCTTTCCTCCTCTGCCTCTCCTCCCAAAGGTACTTCTAAAGGTCAGACAGGACAAGCCAAGGATGATTTTAATAGCTCCAGATTGGCCTCGACAGCACTGGTACCCATTATTGAGGAGTCTGGTACGGAAGCCTCCATGGCCTTTGCCTTCGATTCCACACCTGTTGTCACAGGAGGACAGCCATTTGCTGAATGTCAAACTTCACTCTCTTCACCTAACAGCCTGGCATATTCTGTTTTGAACCATAGGGGGTCTCAACTTCCGCAACAAGTTTTGAATGTGATTTTGGAAGCTAGAAGGCCTAGTACAAGGAAAGTGTACGCAGATAAATGGAAGAGATTTTTATTTTGGAGTGCAGCAAAGATTTTGATGTTTCTGAGCCTAATTTGAGTGTGGCTCTTCAATATCTTACTGAGTTATTGGACAAAGGTTTGTCTTTCTCTTCTATTAAGGTTCATGCTGCAGCAATTTCGCTCACTATGATTGTGACCCACCATTGTTTTCTCATCCTTTGTTCAAGCAATTTCTTAGAGGGGCAAAGAATATAAGACCCCACGAAGAGCTCCTACTCCTGCTTGGGATCTCAATTTTGTGTTGGAGAAACTCACTCTACAACCTTTTGAGCCTGCAGCTACTTCTGAGTTGAAATATTTATCATGTAAGACTGCTTTTTTGTTGGCAATTACCTCTGCAAGAAGGGTTTCTGTATTGCAGGCCCTTATGGCGGTTGAGCCTTTTTGATTTTCCATAAGGATAGGGTATCATTACGTACTAATCCTTCCTTTATGCCTAAGGTGGTTTCTAGTGTGGCTTTAAACCAAACTATTCATTTGCCTACTTTTTATGCAAATCCCCAAAATAAAGGGGAAAAGATTTTGCACACTTTAGATGTACACAGGCAGTTGCGTTATTATTTGGACAGAACTAAAGGGTTCAGGCAGTCTCAGCAGTTGTTTGTTTCTTTTGCTTTGAGTTCTCAGGGCAAGCCTGTGTCAAAACAAACTATTTCTAAGTGGATTGGGTTTTGCATTGCTTTCTGTTATTCCCATCATGGCAAGGAAGTTCCAGCTGGGATTAGGCCTCATTCCACTAGGGCTACTGCCACTTCAACAGCTTTTTTGAGGGGGGTGGCAACCAAGGATATTTTGGAGGCAGCTACTTGGAGTTCAGTGCATACTTTCTCTAGGCATTATCACCTGCCGCTTTACTCTAAATCCAGGGCTGGTTTTGCCACTGCTGTTTTGCAGGGCATTTTGGCAGCTCCTGCTTCCTTGTAGTTAGCCATCCTCCCTTACCTCTGCTTTAGGATTCTACCCAAGTGTAAGGACTGCAGCAATGTGAGATGAAGAACATAGTACAGTTTTGTACCTACCATAAATGTAGATGTTCAAGATCCACATTGCTGCAGTCCAATTACCCTCCCTCCTTTCCCTCTGCAGTTAGAGGTGGTTGTGTGGGTTGGGTTGTACATATTGTGTATATGGTATATATTGTACATATAGTTAGTGCAAGGGTGGTTGGTTGGTTGTTTGCTGTCTTTTGGTTTTGACCTTTATTTTTAGGGTCTTCTGACATCTGGGGCAAGAAAAGACTGAGGATATGACGTCGGTCATGCGCATTTGTACCCTGACGTTCTGATGTCAGTCAAATGCGCCTTGACCGACGTCAGCCTTATACTTTGATATTCGGGCCGACCGAGGACAGCGGACTACCCCAGGTGTAAGGACTGCAGCAATGTGGATCTTCGAACATCTACATTTATGGTAGGTACAAAACTGTACTTTATGTAATGAAAGATAAAGAACTGGTGAGATTTGTGATTCGGGTAGTTGAATATAAGAGGTGTGTGTTAAATATAAACAATAAGAAAAATGTAGAATGAGGTGTTGAGAATAAAACAGTAGATATGAGCATGTCAAAAGTGCCTATTAAAGATTTGTGGTAAAATAATACAGTACAGAGGAAAACTGTTCTGAAGAAATGGAAGAAGCTGTGAATGGATGATCTAATAACAGCATGACTTTAAAAGTAATTAATTTGTTTAATTCTTGGTTTAAGGATAAATATGCTGCAGTTTATTTGAAAATTAAAGGTGCAGGGAAGACGTTAGAAATATGGTTTGGAACAATGTTGAACCCCATGAAAAGTGGCATTGGGTGTAGGAAAGAAAAGGAAGTGACAATGTGTGATTCGATCTCTAGTATTTTCTATTCTTACTGATATCTTCTCCTTAAAAATGTAGGAAGGGTGAATGAAGCAAACTAAAAAAGTAAATGGACCTGAAATCTAAATGACAGAAAATGTTTAAAGATGAGAAGAAAATAGAAGAGTGAGAATAGGAGTAAAATATTCAGACTTTAGACATAGTACAGTTAGATTCTCTATTTCAGCCTTTACCACATCCAGTGGAGGATCTCACCACTTTCTGAGCTGACACCTCTACCTTTTCTCTGGTGTTACCGCTTAGACATGGATTTTCACCTTGTTCCTTCTGTACACCACTAATTTACTTTCACTTATACCAACACATTCATTTCGTTTTTTAAACAAGAAATATCTTTATTAAATTATCACTTATGGTATAGACAGTCACACCGTTATGTAAATTAAAACAAACCATATTGACATAATCCTAGTTGCAAGCATTGTACATCACAAACCGTACAGGTATAGTTTTAATTGCAAAGATTATACCATCACTTATAGTCTACCCTGTCGTTGTCAGTCAGTCATTACATAGCTCATTGAAATCTTGCCTTTTTTAAACCTCATTCTTCCCCATATGTATTTTTCCCACAGTTCCCATTTTTCCTATGTAATTTGCTCCTACCCTTTTCTAAAGATCCCAATTTCAGTTGCTTAATCTCTGTTACTATATTCATTTCTTCTAGTGCAGTTGGTTTAGACTTTCATTTCCATTTTCTAGTAACTGTTACATGATTAGATTTAGCAAGGCCTTTACTATGTCTGGGCAATTCCAATTCTGTATAATACATACATACATATATTTCAAGCACCAGCATTACTGCTCTTCTAGTCTGCCAATACACCAAAACACTTGTTCCCATAATAAGTGTCCAAGCTGTTCTTAACGATATCTAAACTAGTACTTGCTTTAATGTAATTTGGTAGTCTGTTCCATGCATCAGCTACTCTGTCAGAGAACCAATTAGTACACGTCTCATTCCTATAGAATCTTCTCCATAGGTTATCTGATGATTCTCTAGTACTTTTTGATAATCCCAAACATTCCCGGTGGTAGCTGTCTGTAAATGCCCTCTATACCTGAGTAAGATCTCCTCTTGGATATAAGATACACTGTACAAGTTCAGATATTTTAGTCTTTAATAAATTTTCACATCCATGGATGCCCTGGTATATTTCTGCTGTATTCCCTTCCAGTTTAATCATACTTGTTTTCTTATAAGGTTTCCATATTGTTATTCCATACTCAAGTTTAGGTCTAATATAACTAACAATGACCTCATCATTTCTGATTTCCTAGACTTTATAAATCTTTTTATACAACTTATAGTTCTATATTATTAACCACTTGGTTGATGTGATTAGAAAAAGCTGGATCTACCTATATACCCGGGTCCTTAAATGAATCTACAGTTTAATTCAGTGTGCTGTATTAAATATTCACCTTTCAATTTGTTTCCCAAATCTCGTATGTATTTATCAGCATATTATTCTTCTGTGCCCAAATGGTTAATTGAGTCAAGTTCTTTTACAGACATGAATTATCTGTAATGCATGTAATCTCTTTACCCAATTTCAGGTCATCTGCATATAGACTGTAGAACACCTCAGATGAAAAATTTAGGTCTGAAAGGTAAAATCTAAACATGTAATGCCCTCGGACAGAGCCCTGTGGGAAACCCTGACTGTAACCAAGAATTTCACCTGTCCAGTTCATAGGTTCATAGGTTCATACTAGGCTATCTGCCCTAGGGCATTTATAAGCCTAGCCAGAGTGTGTTTGGCTTTCGCCACCCATTTTAAATTAATTTTGCTATGCCTTTTTTTGAAGTTAGTATACTGTGCCTCTGTCTAACAGTGACACAGAAGTGATAGCCGGGGTAAACCTACGATCTCCCATCCACTCATCAAGATTCCTCTTGAAGAGAGTCAATGTGGGACTCTGCCTAACCTGGACTGGGATTTTATTCCAGAGTGAAGGGAGCCTCTGGGTTATGAATCTGTCCCTCCAGCATGTCCTATTTATTTCAGTGCTGAGGTGCAAGTCTCTCAAGCCAGAGCTCGATGGGATTTGGATTTTCTGAGGTGCAGCATGTCCATTAATTCTGGGTTGGACATGGCTTTATACGTCAGGCACAGATCGCCTCTGAGCAGGCGGTATGCCACTGAGTAGAGCTGGAGTTTCTTTAACCAGGCAGCATATGGCATCTGTTTGAGCCCTTTGATCCTCTTGGTGAGGTACTTTTGGGGTCTTTCCAGTTGCTGTAGGTGTCTGGTAAGGTACATCCCAAAAGGGGCATTGTACTCAATTATGGGCCTGAGGGATGAGTAAAGAGGTACGATGACCTCCCCTGATCTAGATGTGAATCCCTTCATGATTAGGTGGGCTATATAAAATGTTTTTCTAACCACTTTGGCCACGTGGTTGTCAAATGAGAGATTGCTATCAACTTGGGTCCCCAGGTCCCTAATGACTTCTTCTGTACTTAATGGATTACCACCTATGTGGTAATTTGTGGGCACTTTGTTTTTGCCAAAGGGGATAACTATACACTTTTTGGCGTTTAGCTTGAGGCCATGGCTCTGGCACCAGTTGTCTGTTTCTATGAGGCCCTTTTGGAGGATGCTTGTGTCGGCTGGAGAGTTGATTATGGCCCAGTTTGCAGTCATCTGCGAACTTGGTCAGCCACAGTCCTTCCGTGTTGGCCTGTACCGCTGAGAAATATATACCGAACAAGAGAGGTCCCAGGACAGAGCCTTGTGGGACGCCACTTGTAACTGGTTTGGAGTCTGACATGGCTCCAGCAATTCTAACCATGTGGGTTCTGTCCTTGAGCCAGTTTGCAACCCATCTAGTGACATAGGGGTTTATATTTAAGCTGGTGAGCTTATCTATAATGCCCGAGTGGGGTATTGTATCGAAGGCTTTGCGAGGTCCAGGTAGGCTGTGTGGACCACCTTCCCTCGTCAATGGCCTTGGTGACTGTTTCAAAGAAATCGACCAGGTTTAAGAGGCAGGATCTGCCCTTAACAAAGCCAAACTGGGTAGGATCCAGTGTCTGTAGGTCCCCAATATCTTTATTTATGAGGTCCATGATGAGCCTTTCCATAGCTTTGCAGACCAAGCTAGTCAGGCTTATGGGCGATAGTTTCCAGGATCCGTTGAGGCACCACCTTTGTGGAGAGGGACCACTGTTGCTGCGCCACTCTTTGGGTACATATCCTGTAGTAAGGCTAAGATTGAACAGTAGTTTTATGTTTGGGTTTAGCTCTTCTTGGAGTTCATGTAGGACGCAGCCGGGACACCATCTGGTCCCATTGATGCTGTGTTTTTGCTTTGGAGAGGCGGCTCTTACCTGAGCATCTGAGATGTCAGGGGCAGCACTCTGTTGGGATAGATATTTGCCCTTTGGTGGGGAGAGGGGAGAAGTTTGCACTGAACCTGTCAGCTAGGATGTTGGCAATGTCTGTGGGCTCGGTGTATTTTTGTCATTTTGGACTAATTCTGAGCATATCTGGGAATTCCCACCCAGGTTCCTAACATAACTAAAGAAAGCCTTGTGATTATCCTTAGTGTCCTGTGCAATTTTTCTCTCGAAGCTGGCCTTAGACAATTTTATGAGTGCCCGTAGTTTTTTGCTAATACTGATCAGAGATGCTTTCCCTTTTTGGGATTTTGCTCTATCATGTAGTAGCTTCCTCCTTCTATTGTATAGTTTGTTTATGGCTGGGGTCCACCAGACAGGACGTCTGCCTTTGGAGGATTGGGTCTTGGTTTTATTTGGGATTGCATGATCCATACATTCCTGAAGGTGTTCATAGAATGCGTTTATAAAGGATTCTGCGGTCTGGGCCATATTTTCCACAGGCCCGGGGGCTTTGAAGGATTTCGCCTCGATTTTGAGGCGTGTGAAATTTGCTTTAGAGAAGTTTTTCACTGTGGTTTTCTGGGCAGGGGGTGGGGTCGGGATGTGAATATCCAGTGAGATTAGTTTATGGTCTGATCTTACCAGTGAGGGATACACTTCTGGTCTGGAGCATAGTGTCCCCATGTTGGTGATGATCAGGTCCAGTATGTTTTCCCATATTGTGGGAGTGGTAACAAGTTGTTCCATAGCATTTGAGTTTATAAATTCTAGGAACCTTTGGGCTAGGGTGTTGGAGCTAGAGTAATGCTCCCAGTCTATGTTTGGGTAGTTGAAGTCGCCCGATATAATGGTGTTTGGAGAGACCTTCATATTTTCCAGTATTCTCAGGAAGGCCAAGTGGGGTTCCTGTGTTTGGGAGGGTGGTCTGTAGCAGGCTATAAACTGGAAGGCAGTTTTACCCATAGTTAGTTGCACATGGATAGTCTCTGATGCTTCGTGCTGTGCCACCAACCTGGAGGTGTGGGTATCTTTGACGAATATTGATACTCCCCCTCCTTTTGTGGTTCGGTCCAAGTTTTGGGGCCGAAAAGCATGGTATGAGGTATAACCTGGTAGTGCTGGGGTGCTCTTGGGAGCCTTGAACCAGGTTTCTGTTACTGCACAGATATTGATGTTCTCCATGCTAAGGAGAGTTTCGAGTGCGTGCATCTTGAGGTGTAGACTTCTGGCGTTGAGTAGCATTACTCTTAGTTTCTTATCCCTTGTGATACCTATGGAGGTGGGTTTGTCTTTTGAGCCTTGCCTAAAAAGGCACTATGGGGAAGTAAGAGCCTTTGCCAATATCCGAAAGCCCAGGGTGACAGGTGCAAGCCGTCCCTAGCGAAGCATCGTGGCTTGTCGGGCATGTCATCCCAGGCTGACAGGTATTGGATCCCCTTTGAATGACACCAACACTTAAGCCAATTGTTGAAATTGATCATCTTGTCTTCATATTGTGGCATCATTCTTGGTGAGGGTAAGATGCTACTCAAGGTCAGGGTCATACCGGCCTGGGCTACATGCTCAGAGAGCTCCTCTATGTCTCTTTTCATGTAGTCCAGGGAGGTACATCTCAGGTCATTCACACCAGCATGGACAATGACTGAGTCATATTTGTACTTGCCTTGGAGTGACCTGAGTGCTTGTGTTATGTGGCGGATCCTAGCCCGACAGGCAGCTCACCGTGACCTTCTCCTTGTTCAGCCTGGTGGCGGGGCGTCAGTGTGCCTGACGATAGAGTCACCTATTACAAGTGTATCAGGTGTGTTGTTTAGCCTTAAGGGCTGTGACTGTTCGGCACACTGGCTTTGTGAGTTATGTGTTGCACGTGTTTTGTTTTGGGGAAGCGGTTGCTTGGGTGTCTGCTTTGGAGGTCTCTGCTGCTTAGGCAGATTTTTATTTAGAGCCTCCGAGTATGTTTTTGTGTGTTTATGTGTTTGGTTTGTTGTCGTGGTAGGTCTATGTGAGACTGGAATTGTAGTGAGTGTGGTTTCCTTCTCCTCCTGACTGGTTACACCAGTACTGAGTTGAGAGAGCTTAGACTCCAGTTTGGCTATATGGTTGCATCTCTCACAAGTACTGTATGATACTTGTCATGTCCTATTTGTAAGCCATGCAGCTATCCATCTTTTTAGGTGTGCATCAATGTCTAGTTGTTCTAATTTATTTTTCTGTTTTTTGTGTATGACCCGGTCAAATGCTGAAGTTAAATCTATATAAATTACACCACAATGCAATTTTTCATTGATACCTGTTATTACATTGATCTGAAGTAGTTGACTTCATTTGATCTTCAAACTGTGGGTTATGGATCCATATCGGATCTGACACGCCGCATGTCCAGCATCTGATCCGAGCTCCAAGCTCTTCCCCTTACCCATATTGCCCCCTATCTCCTTCATCCCTTCAGATCTCATTTGCTGCTGAAACAGTTAGCATCGTGGTCTGAGCTTTGAGCTTTTCTATCTATTTTTAGAAATTTCCATTCCTTATCTACCCTACCTTCCCTACCCGCATTTGGTCGTCGGTTAAAAAAAAAAAAAGTTCTTTCCCTTTTTGTTCTTTCCTAGTTTTGTGTGTGTGTGTGTGTGTGTGTGTGTGTGTGTGTGTGTGTGTGTGTGTGTGTGTGTGTGTGTGTGTGTGTGTGTGTGTGTGTTTTTTTCTGCGAGCCGGTTTGGGAGTATGTCTGATACCCCAAAAACAGGGCTTAGGAAGTACACAGTGTGACCATAAGCTCTCCCCAGCCGATGGCCACACTCTGTGCGTGGTATGCCTGGATGCCACTCATCTGCTTACCCCCTGTCCTATCTGTGCGGGGTTTAAACCGTGGGCCCTTAAGGACAGGAGGGATAACCTTATTCTAAAGGGCTTACTTCCCTCCTTGGGGACGGCAGCCCCTGCACCCCCAGCATCAGCTTCTTCTCTTTCCCAGGCCTCTGGGACTCAAACTCCTGCCAAGAGGTCCGGGGAAGGAGAGAAGCAGCATAAAAAAGATGGGCAGAAGAAGCGGTCACCTAACCGCTTGGCTCCTATGGGGCCTCCTCCGAAATCCAAGCCAATGACCAGGCCAGGTTCTCCCCAGCTACATTCTCCCAGGGTTTTCCCCTGAGCCAGAGGAGTCCCAGATCCGGTCTCCTGTTCGGACCTCCCCTCATAGACACTCCAGGCCGGTGTTCGGTGGCCTCCTTCTCCCGTTCGACCTGGAGCCTTAGCAAAGCGGAGATGGATAGGATGATGCAGAAGTTCATCCGCACCCAAATCCAGATGGGAGTCTTGCCTGCCCCCTCTCCCTCCGGAGCGGGGAGCTTGCAGTCCTTCTTTACTCCAATCACTCCTTCTCCGATCTGACTTTCTGTTTTGGAGCCTTTGGATCCAAGGACCCTCTGGGTTGGGGGGGTCGGTGCCGATGGTACTTGTACCTCGACGCCGGCCATTGCCTTGAGCGTGTCGATCGGATCAGAGTTCTCGGAGCCGTAGCCTCAGCGTCAGATCAGAGGGGTTGTTGACGGCTCCAAGTGTAGTGCAGTCTTCCCCTCGGCATCTTGGCTGCTGGAGTCTTGGCTCTGATTTCCCCCATTGGGTCAGAGAGGGATGGCTCCTACTGGCACTTCACAGGATGTCCGCTCTCCTTCGGCCATTGACGTGGTGGAGAGGGTGCTCTCAATTTCATCAAGGCTCTTGACCATCTCGTCCTCGGACTCCGCCCTGACTTCCTTTGTTTTGAGTACGACCCAAACTGTCATCTCAGGGGCAGCCTGTGCCCAGTTTGCCTCAGGAAGCTTCCCTGAGGGAGCAGCAAGAGGTTTGTGAGTCCTCCCCAGAGAGTCCCACTGAGGAGGTTCGTCGCAAACAAACGTGTAAAAGGAGGCACCTGGACTCCCCTCTGGAGTCCCTCACCGAAGACACTGACTTGGAGGAAGGGGAAAGTTCCCCCCGATAACCCTCCCCCCCCCGAAGATGTCTCCTTTTGAGACATCATGTAACTCCTTTGCTGGGTGGGGGGGGGGGGGGGTCTGCCCAAAAACAGACCTCAGATGAGTCAGTGTTCCTCGAGCCATTCTGCACTGGCCCATCTACTTCCTGGGTGTCTCCTCCCGCAGATCCGCTTGTGGACCTTATAACATCTCTGGCATGGAAGGAACCGGACACTGTGGAGCTCCATCCCTAAGCGCCCTGATAAGGTCCTTAGCCCTCCCTTCAGACAGGACTTATTGGAATACGGGGTCTCCAGTGGATGCTATGGTGGTGGCAGCCACCTCAATGTAAGAGCTCGCGCAGGGGAGCTCTACGGTCCATCCTCCTGACCGAGAGTCTAGGACGATAGACCATTTAGGGAAGCGGGTGTATGTTTCGGGCAACCTTTTCCATAAGAGTGCTGAACAATATGGCACACGTCATTCGGCTGCAGTGAGACTTGGTCAAGGAAATTGCTGAGTTGACCCCAGAGTCCATGTTGGCAGAGGGCAAAAAGATGTTCTCCGCTCAGATGGCCACTCTCAAGGCAGCAGCTAATACATCCATGCGTCTTCTCTCCCATGCCATGGAGGGAGCCGCCAGGGCAGCCGGTTCTGGTGTTGCTATGAGGCGCCACGCCTCGCTCCGGCTTTGTCAATTCTCTGAACCCTTTAAGGAGTCATTTGCAAATGCCCCATACAACTGTTCTTCCCTGTTTGGGACGTCAGTTCAAGAGACCTTGGTCCATAGTGAGAAAGATAGGAAGATACTGTCTGCCATCGGGATCCGCTTCTCCTCCCCCAAAGATCCTTTTCTAGGAATCACCGAGAGACAAAGAAGATGTGGTTCCAGAAGTCACAGGTGTTTTCCTAGGAAACTCAGGACTCATACGTTCATAGGTTGGTACTAGGCTATCGGCCCTAGGGCCTATACAAGCCTAGCCATAACAATTCCCTGGCTATTTCTTCCCACACTATTTACTTCCCTGGACCCCTGTCTAGCAGGGCGACTGACGTGATCCCTGGGGTGAATTTCCTTTCGCCCATCCAGTCATCAAGGTTCCTTTTGAAGAGGCCAAAGAGGTGCTCTGCTTTACATGTATGGGCAGTCTATTCCAGAGTCTGGGGAGTCTCTGGGTCAGGAACCTATCCCTCCAGCATGTTTTGTTTATATTGATGATCAGGTTTTGATCCCTAGAGCATGTGGCTCTGAAGGATTGAAATTTCTTTAAGTGTAGCATGTCCAACAGCTCTGGGTTTGACATGGCCTTGTATGTTATCATCTTCCCCCAGAGGCAGAGGGGGTTATGATAGACACCGTCCTAGAGGCAGAGGGAGTCCGAAAAACTTTGGGTCTTGAGAACCGTTCTCGGACAGACCCGTGCAGCAGCCCTGAAGGGCTGCCCTTCTGCTCATCTCTGGAGGCAATCAGGGGTCACCTATGGTTTACTATCAAAATTTCGAACCGCACTCCGTCGACTGTACTATCGTCGAACACGGAAGTTCGAAAACGGGAATGTCGAAGTCAAAAAAACAATCTAGGAATGGGTTTTAACATGGGTCGAGGTAGGGGAGATGTTTGTAGTTTGGAATAATACTGAACACCTACCTCGACCCATGTTAAATTCTTCAGTGGACTCTAGCAATCCAGTCGTATCTATTAGCTCTACCATTGTCTCATCCGGTCCTTATCTCCCGAGTATGCAGGGACTCTCTTCAGTGGTGGATTCATTCCCCGGACCTAGTCAGGGGACGTCCCCTTTTTCCGTCCTTTCCCAAAACCACAGTGACCATGGACGGCTCCCAGCTGGGGGGGGCATTGCTCGGGAAGGACAGTCCAAGGCACGTGGTCCCCATCCGAGACCAGTTTGCATATCAACGTCCTGGAGATGAGGGCGGTTCTTTTGCGTTGCAGGCCCTTCATGCCCACCTTCCTCTAGGGATGATTGCAATTCAGACAACATGTCGGTAGTCTGGTACATCGGCAAACGAGGAGGGAGCAGATCTTATCCCTTTTGTCGCAAAGCCATGAGAGTGTGGGAATGGGCGAGCTGCACCAGCCGTTTTCTGGTGGCAATGCACATCCCGGGACGGTCCAGCATTCTAGCTGACAAGCTCAGCAAATCTATCCTGATGTCTTACGAGTGATCTCTGAATCCTTCAGTGGCGGAGCAGATTTTTCTAAAGTGGGGTCGTCCTTGCTGCGATCTATTCGCATCTCCTTCCAATGCGAAATGCAGCGAGTTCTTCGCTCTGAACCCCCCTCAGAAGGAAGCCCCCAGAGATGTACTGATTCATGCTAGGCCTTCTTCTTTATGCCTATCCCCTGCTGCCCCTCATCTCGAAGTTTCTTCAGAAAGCTCGCAGGCTGGGGAACACCATGATCCTCATCGTCCCATTCTGGCCTTGCCAAGTTTCCCCACCTTTGGTCTCGCCTAGTAGTTCCACCATGGACCTTGGTCCTGGTTCTGAATTTTATTTCTCATCCCTTGGGGATTCTTCACCCAGACCTGGACAGTCTGAAACTCACTGCTTGACTCTTCCAGTTCCCCTGATTATTAGGACTCCTGATTTATCATCTCCTGTTAAAACCATTTTGGTGGCGGCTCACAAATCTTCCTCAAGAAGGATATACCATAGCAAGTGGAAACGGTTCTCTGTATGGGCTTCGCAGCGGGCATTGGATCCCTTTACTGCTCTTGTATCCGCAGTATTAGAGTTTTTTGTGGGGATTTTTCAGCAAGGTGCCAGTTCCTCCACTGTCAAAGTCCAGCTGGCCACAATTTCTAACTTTCACGTGGGGGGGGAACATGACTTTATTAGCCTCTTCTAAACTTTGCAAGACCTTCTTTAAAGGTGCCTTTCTTCTAAGACCCCCAGTGAAGGATCCTACCCCCCCACCCCATGGGACCTTACTTTCATGCTTCAGGCTTTAGTCTCCCCTCCTTTTGAACCTGCAGCTTTTGTAGATTTGCAGTATCTGTTTTGGAAGACTCCCTTTATGGTAGCCATTACTTCTGCCAGGAGAGTGTTGGAACTTTAAGTACTATCCATCAAAGTTCCTTACATGATTTTTCATAAGGACAGGGTTTCTCTGCGTCCTAACTGTCCTTCCTTCCTACAGTAGTGTCAGAAGCCAATATTAATCAGACTACCAATCTTCCTGTCTTTTTCCCTAATTTTCAGAATAAGGGTGAATATAAATTAAACCTGCTGGATGGGCACAGACAATTGCGATTCTACTTGCACAGGATGAAAGCTTTTCGTAAATCTGATCAGTTGTTTGTTTCTTACTCAAAACCCTTTTTAGAGAAACCAATTTCTAAGGTGACAATTGCTTGTTGGATTTCCCAATGCATTATTCAAGCATATTCTGTCAAGGGAATTTCCCCTCCGGGTCAGGTAAAAGCACATTCTACCAGATTTATGGCTACTTCAGTGTTCTTTTGGTCCAGGGTGTCACTGGATGATTTGTTCTGCAGCTATTTGGTCCTCATCTCATACCTTCATTTCGCATTACAAATTGGACATCGTATCCAGGAACAGGGCATCCTTTGGCTCCACAGCACTCCAGAATATCCTTCCATGAGGCCACCCAGGTGTTAGTAGCTGGGGACACTGTTCTACAGGTTGAAGACCAAATGAAGTCAGCTACTTCAGGTAAAGAAGTTATGTACTCACCATAACATTCCATCTGAGTAGTTGCACTTCATTTGTCTTCAACCATCTCCCCCCTTCCCACGACCTTGTCACTATTGTCCTGGCCATGGATTTAGAAGATGAACATCCTAGGAGCTGTCCATTATTAGTTCTGGCTCAGGATTTTTTGGGCTGCCAGTAGTGCTAAGGTCTTGATGGGTCAGGTGTATGTTATATGTTGAGCAGCAAACGCGATGTGAAGGAAGGGGAGGAGTTTGGAGCTCGGATCAGATGCTGGATATGCGGCTGTGTTGGATCTGATACGGATCCATAACCCACAGGTTGAAGACAAATGAAGTGCAACTACTCAGATGGGACATTATGGTGAGTACATAACTTCTTTTTATAGAACATCAAGTATCGAGTATCGTAGCTCAGAAAAATCATTTTCATAATTACACCAATTTGTTCACCCAGTATCTCAGGTAGAGTAGTCTGCAGGGAATCTTTAAAGTCTGCCAACTCATTACATTCCCAGAAAATATGTTCCCAGTTACCCATTTCTTCCCTATCACACCTCCAACATTTTCTGTCTACTTGATGAACAATTCTCTGGAGTCTACTTGGGCTATAAAAGTATCTATGTAAACATCCCCAAGCAGAAATCCTAAATCTTCTAGATTTTGTTGCATGTTTGGGAGACAAACCTACCCCCCCCCCCCATTGTTTCTTCCTAATCCTTTCTAACCTCCTTTAATTGATTCTTATTGCCATGCAACATTTGATACACTCTACTAATTCTTCCTATTTAACAGCAGCTTCTGTTCTAGATTCTGCTAAAAACTCTCATCAGTGCTTGTCTTTTGTTTAGGAACCCCCCCCCCCATTTCTTTCACTTTGCTTATACTCTGATATCAATCCTTGATAAGGAAGGCAGTCTCTAACCTGCAGTCCAAATAAATTCTTGGCATCTTCTCATTCTATTACCTTTCCCTCTCTAGTTATTTGTTCACAATTCCTTGGTTCCTTTGCCAGTTTTCTCCAATAAATGCCAGCCCCCTCTTGCCTATTATCTGTATCCCTAATTGCAGTCATCCCTATCAGCAGAATCTCCTTTCTCCATTACTGTGTTGACTTAGTTCTTAGAATACTTTCTGCTACTTTATGAATATAATATTCTGAATGATTATTGTTATTCTCCTTAAAGGTCTGCATTGAAAATCACAGTCTGTCCTTGTTTTTTGAGCTTCCCTCCTGTTTCATCATCATCCCTTTCCATTTTGAATTATAGTTTTCTGCTTGTGCTGTGTGGAGGAGCCTTAACTGCGCAGCTCTTAAATGCCCTTAAACTCGGGTAATCCCAACCCATCCTGTTCTATGGGAAGAATAAGCTTATCCCACTTGACTCTTGCCATCTTCCCCTCCCAGATAAAATTGTTTTAGCTCTTTATTAATTGTTATCCACAACTTCTCCTCTGGTTGATAAAAATATGCCTGACCTGTGTATAAGACTAAAGGGACTAAAAGCATTTTAGTTTCTTGTACCTTACTATCCATATCCATATAACAAGAGTTTCCAATTTCTCAGTTTTGTATTATCTTTTGTTTAGTCTCTTCCCACATATCCTTAGCTGCCACACCGGAATCACTTTAAATCCATATTCATAAATACTTCATTTTATCATGTCCCCATAAATATGGATATTGCTGAGCCAATTTGTATGTGGGTACATATTTACCACTATTGCCTTTGTTTTAGCTTCATTCATTTTGTATACCGAAAAGATAAGAAACTGTCTCTAAATGTTTCACAACACTGTAATGTCCTTGTCTGGTTTTATCAGGTATAAAGTAATATCATCTGCCAATAGAGAGAGCTTTTCTTGACTACCATAATAATTATATCTTGAGTTTGAGTCCCTTATTTTCTTTGCCAATGGCTCTAAATATAATGCAAATAACAAAGGGGAAAGAAGACACCCCTACTTGATTTCTCTGCTCAAGCAGAAATTATAAGAGAGGAACCCACCCACTTTAAGTTTCACCTCCAGTCCCGCATATATCCTTCTAATCAACCTTATAATTTTATCAGGGACGCAAATGCCTCCATTGCCCTGCTCATAAAGTCCCAACTTATTTTATCAAATGCAAATGCTTTCTCTGCATCAAGACCCACCAACAACAATGGCATTTTCTTATTTTCTGCTTCCCTCTGAATCATCAGTGTTCTGTTAATGTTGCCATATGTTTGCCTCATCTCCACGAAACCACATTGATCCATATCTATCAGTTTTGGCATCACTTTTGCCATTATTTTAGCCATTATGGACATAAACAATTTATAATCCTGGTTTAGTATTGAAACAGGTCTGTATGAAGCTGGATCTGCTGGATCTTTGCCCCCTTTAGGTATTACAGCCAGCACCGCTTTCTTCCAGGATGTTGGTACTTCTCCTTCTCTTAAAATACTGTTAAAACCTTCCAGATCTTTTTCATTTTTGCCTCCTAGCTTCCAAACTTCCACAGGAATACCATCTATTCCTGGGGTACCAGCACATTATTTAAATACTTTTCTCTTCAAACCTCACTTCTTAAAAGCATCCCCTCACAAATGGACTCCTTATGACCTGATGGACAATCCTGGTAAGCAAATGCTGATTAGTAAATAAATAAATTGAAATTTCAAGTGGCTAGTGATTGGGCTAAAAGGAAGAAGACTTTGCATGAAGAAATTTTAAATTATATTATTTAGGTGAAGGGTTAATCGGGTTGAGCGAAGTGAAGAATCAAGCTGTTAAAGTAAACAGGAAAATAAGTAGGAAGAGAAAGTTGAGATTTTTTTCCTGACAAATGTCATGAAGTATAAGAATATGTAATTACACAAAACATGAAAATGTGATAAAGACCTGGGAACGCGTTTATTTTCTCATTTCCAAGATTATTGATCTGTGAAGAGAGGGTGGGCAGAAATGCAGAGCAGAAGGGCATGGTAGTTATGACAGCTGACAAATGTTGATCACATGGTAAAGATTATCATCTGCATCGTATGGAGAATGTGAATTTAAACATACAATTTTGTCACATAGAATAGAAAGGGAACTGTAAAATATATTGGTATGAACAGTGACAGGTTAAGGGTTAACATGATCTAAAATTATACAACTAGGTGTGAAATGTGTTGAAAGGAGAACTGAGAGTATTTTTTGATAATAGTTCATACTCTTTTTCATAAATGCTATGGGTTATTTATATTCATACGAGCTACCACTAAAGCAAGCAGATGGGACCTTGTTTAATAAGTCAGAAGAACAGTGCCTTTCCTAGAAGTACTGCTAACCCCTCTTATGCTGCATAACATTGTTAGTGGAAGACAAAAGTCCAAGCACTTGGTGTGAGAATTGAATCCATAACACTCTAATCTTCCTCGAATCAAAGGAAAGTGTGCTATCTGTTTTAGCAACTAACACAGCTAACTGTTTCCATCCTTGTCATCTGAAGAAAAGCAAATCTTTGGGAGGTCCTCTAAAACTACTCCAGTTAGAGCACTGCAGTTCCATTTCCTTATTTCAGAGGGTTATTGATTAAGGACCTCTGTGAGCATGACACTTGCTCTTGCCCCATACTCTGCTATATATGACCACTTAGATTCTCAGTCCAACACTAAAACTGGCTTTTGTACCACAATCCTAGTATTAAATGCACACTTTCCTTTAGGTCTTCTGAGGAACCAGTAATTCTGACACTTCATCCAATCCCGTCTTCCAACCCCCCACGTCTACAACCAAGGAAAACATCACAATAAGATGATTCTTGTAGTCTTCCCATCAGGCTTCTTTTTTTGTCTGAATAGAGAGCCATTGAAAAATTGTTGAGAAGCTCAGATCTCCATAAAAAAATGGTAGTCTTCTGGCCAACAAAATCCCTCTCCTGGCAGGAATTGCTGAAGTGAAGATTTATTTTTTGTCCTTTACATCTGCCATATTGGCAGCAGAGATCACCACTTTCCCCAATAACAATGAGAGCAGGGTGTGTGACCATTTTATAAAAATATATACAGCATCCATCCTGGGAATCAGGACCATAATTGTCAGACCTGTACGATCCATTATCTGATCTTGAGGCAAATCATAGGAGATGTGACAAAGAAATTAGAGGATGACGCTTTGAAGGTTGGCTTTCCAAATCAACTGAAACAGCCTTAAAAGTGGGAAAACATGCCATTAAATATTGCTGCTGCTGTGATTCTGTGAATGTTTGTGCCAGGGGATAGCCACAAGCACCGTTATCATGAGGTATGCTTAGTTAAGAATTCAGACCTACTCTAAAGATGTTAAAAGGCAGCTATTAAATACACATTTGGATAAAGATCTGCAGGTCAGGCTTCCTTCCTGAGACTTTTTGAAAAATCTGAATCTCTAAACCAACTTCTAGATCACCAAATACTTTACCAACCTGACAAAACTGCAACCTTACAAGACCTGATCACCCTCTACTCCAGTAACCGAGAACTTAGATCCACTAACATTGCATTAATCGCAATCTCCAAAAGCCATTACAGCTCTGGTGACTCCCTGTATTCTATCAACATTGTCAAGACTTGGAACTCCCTACCACTACAAATCAGGGTACAACCTAACAAAACCATCTTCAAAAAACAGCTTATTTCCCACCTAAACAACACTTTGACATGCAACTGCCTAGCACCTGGCTGACATTTGTAACACTTTTCCCCTACCCACTATCCAATCTCATCTTTAAAACTCCCACAGACGCACTATATTTATTATCACACATTACTTACCAACTCACTGCTGCCTACTCCCCACTACCTCTGCCCTAGACCAAGTTAAAAAGCTCTCCTTTAAAATATCAATGAACCTCATATGAACTTGTCTATATTCTCCTTCTTTGGCAAACTGGCTAGTATTTTTACTTTTTTCTTTCTTCTCTTATCTTACATTTTCAAGATTATTTCTACTAAACAGTACTGTATGAACAACAATCACATGTTACCACCTGCTATACTTTTAATTGTATGTCTAAACCACTATGCTTATGTAAATATCTTATGCAGTCATATGTTATCTGCTATATTTTATAACTGTGAAAACCACAATGCTCATGTAGATATCTTATGTATAGTATGTTAGTAATTGTTTCTGGATTTTTTCTACCCAGCCCTCCTCTGAAAATGGACAGCACTGTCCAGTCGGACCTCCCCAGTAAACAAATGTAAAATAAATAAATTAAATAAAATAAATCTGGAAGAGAATGGAAAAACTATGCAGTCAGTGAAATAGCATTTTCATGCCTCACTCCAAAGATACAACAGAAAATAACCCCACAAAACAATGACCATTCTCTTCGGAAGGGGACAGATTAGTTTGAATAAATAAGCACCGCCTAAAATAAGCAGCAGGCTTGAAAAGACAGAAGACCTAGGGCATCAACAATGCAGACTGAGAGGAAGCAGGCATCTACCCACTAATGTAGGAAACGGGCAATACTGACTTACCCCCTTATCTTCCTCACCTCCCATTGTGAGTATAATACTTTCCTTTTTCTTGCAATACAGTTTTGATCGGACTTCAAACCATGGTCTAGGGGTGATAATATCCACAGTTTACAAGACAGAATTCAAAGTTCTTCCCCATCCTAGATATGCTTCCCCAAGCAGATCACGTTAGCTGCGCACTTTCTGAAAAAGCTGCTAGGCAGTGGAGATCTGGAAAGAGTCACCAAGCAAAACCAGTGAAAGGGCTTCTACTCAGAGCTGTTTTTGTTACCAGAAGACCCATGCAGAACCTCTGCAGACTAAACAAGTACTTAAGTCAAAAGATAAAACTGCTGACATTATTGGCCATGCATCCCTTATCTCTTTATTTATTTATAAAGGCTGCATTGTGAATAACTTAATGGGGGTGCCTACTACCTGATCCTCTACAGAGATCTCCAGGCAGTCCTTTTGATTTATGGCAGGAAATAAGCATGTTACTTCCTGTATTTATCAAAGGCTTTACATCAGTTTTGGTCTATCTCAGAGCAAACGTTCATGTATGTAATTACGTGGATGACTGCCTGATTCCAACCAGCTCAGGACTTCAAAAAGTTAAATGTAACCCCAGACTGTACCAAGATTTTCATTGGAGCAGTTCTAGCTGCCATACTAGCCAGGTTATTATTGTCGAAAGGAAAAGCCTCATTTCCATTACGTATTGACTTTCATAGCTAACATCAATGGTCTTCTTGAAAACCATGGTCTGCTTGTCCATTTTATTATGATAGCTCCCTCCTAGCCAGGCTACATGAGAAAAAAGACAGAGGTATCTAAAATCTTGTGAAAATAGCACCATCACCCTCTAGAACAGATGTTAATCGTTAGATCAATGTTGCAGTAGCCTTAGCAATAATGGGATATTCTGAATAATAATGATCCCCTGGGTCTGTAATACACAGTAAGCTCCAGAGCCGGAAAATAAAAAGAATCTTTATTAAAACAATAAATGTTAAGTGCTTTCACCCCTTTTAACTATTTACGGGACTTCATCAGATCAGTTAACTACTAAAACACAACCCTTATATACAGGAAGTACCACAAATTAATTTCCTTTATTATTTGATGCTTAATAATGTTAAGATAAACTTTTGCAAAACTCCCAAAAAGCTTGGCTCACTCAGCATGTCAAAGGAGGAAAATAAACCTGCTACTAGAAAATTATATATAAACAAGTGGAAAGAATTATCTGTTTGGTGCTATCCAAGAACCAGGATCCTTTTAAGGCTCAGACTCCTATGATTCCTCAATATTCGTTTTAGTTATTTTTTTCTGGCTTCTCTTACTCTTCTCTCAAGATTCATCCTTTGGCCATATCTTGTTGTCAGTACTTGGAATCCCCTCTTTCTTCCCTTTTGTCTTGTGAAACAGTTTTTGTTAGGGGTATTAAGTATCCACCCATCTAGAAGACAGGTAGCTCCTAGGGATCGTAAATTTGGATTAGAGAAATGTCCACTATTTCCATTTGAACTGGTTTACAAGGCAGATTTAAAGTTCTTATCTTGGAAAACTGATTACGTACTGCAAGAGTATCAGAGTTGCAAGCTTTTTTAATGACTTATCCCGTCTCATTTTTCACAGACATGGGGCAACTTTCAGAATAAATCATTCCATTATTCCTAAGGTCATTTCAAAGTTTACATTAAGCCAGGCTGTTCACCTCTTCTGCAGCATCAACAGAATGGTTCAGAGGGACATGTATATTTTGCAAAGGATACTGCTGCTTTGGAACAGACTCCCCATCCACATAAAACAAAAATCTGATGTTGTCTTCTTTATTCCTCCTCATATAAGTTCTTGGATCCGACTCAGCTACTTTCCTCAGACTTTGATCTGACTCTCGAGCTCCTCCCTCTTACCCATAATGCACTATATCCACCCAGGCACCTCCGAACTAATTTGCCACTTCAGTGTTTGAACATAGGTTTTTTGCTCTCGAGCATTCTTAGGAAAGTTAGGATAACGTAATTGTAAGTCATCCCACTTATAATCCTTCCTTTATTTCAGTGTGCATGTGCCTGCAAAAGTTTCTTTCTTCTTGTTCCTGTTGTAAACAAAAAAAAAAAAGTTTAGAGTTAGAAATTGTTAAAGTTACTGTTATTTGTAATGTTATTTCTAGAGTTTTGTTAGTCTTAGTTGACTTCTAAGTGACTTACTTTTATCTTAGCCTTCTTTAACTGTCCATTGTTTTTGGCGGGCTTTGACAGTTGCTGTATCAGGCAAACCACCCCCCAGCTTTAAACATTGCTCTTCTTGTGACCATAAAATCCCCAACCAGGATACCCACAAGGAGTGTGTGTATTGCTTAGGGACAGACCATTTAAAGGGAGAGTGTGTTGTCTGTGTGTCTTATAACGCTGAGCTCTTGCCAATAGATGAAATAAATTGATTCTGAGGGGTCTTCTTCCTTCATCAACTCCTGAGGCTCAGACCCCATCCTTGGTTTCCATATCAATCCTGTTCTGCTAAAGAGGTCTCTTCCTGTCTCCCCAAGAGACTCTCAAGAGCCCAATACAAATCGAGAAAATCTTTAGATCTGACCCCCTCAGATCTGAAGAAAGTGCCTACCCCTTCAGATACACTAGCATCCTCTTATCCAGGGGAAGTTATTTCCTTATCGCCTCTTCCACTGTCGGCTTCAATATCAGATCAGTGTCTCGGGATCCAATAGCTTCGACCAAATCTCTGGCTCATTCAGTCAAATCTAAGCACTCCCGACCACCCTCATCAACTTTGTCCAGATCCTCTAGAAGCTGGTCCGAGGCAGACATGGACTGGATGATGAGGAGATTCCTTAAGGTCCAGATCCAGATGAGGGTAGTCTCGGCTCTGTCTCCTGTCGGATCTGTGAACTACCCAGGCCATACCATCAGAACTCCTTCTCTGATCTGGCCGTTGGTTTTGGAGTTGCAAGATTCGGGACTCCCATGTGTGTCTGGTTCTGTACAGGGGAAGCTCCCTTCTTCGACACTGATGTTACCCTTGATCAGCTCGTCTCTGATTCCCTCGGAGCAGACCGAATCTCAGAGCCTTGGTGTCATTGTTGAGCCCTGGGGACTGGTGTCAGCTCAGTCTTTGTCGGAGACATCTCCCTCTAGGCATCTTGACACTTGACAGATTGGGTCAGATCCCTTCTAGAACCAGCGATTCCGGTGCGAGTCATAGTTGTTTTGCCTCTGTGGATTTGGCTTTGGGGGAGATGGAGAGGACCTCTCCTGGTCCGTCGGCTTTTCAGGTAGTGGAGAGGGTTTTTCTCCTGGGTTGGAAATCTGTCACCATATGTCCCGCAATCCACCCGTGTACCGCTGTTGGGTTGGGGCCTTGAGCCCTTTCATCCTGCCAAGAGTCAACCCATGCTGAGCGGTCTCCAAGATCTTCCCGCCCAAGAGGGATCCCCTTCTTCTGACACTTCCCCAGAGTACCATACTGAGGAATTCCTCCAGAAGAAGGCACACAAAAGGAGACAAATTGACTCCCCGTTGGAGTCCTTAACCGAAGACCATGACTTCGATGAGGGGGAAGGATCCCCCCCCCCAATCCTCACCTGAGGACATCTCCTCCAGCGGCATTCTAAAAATCCTGAAGCAAAAAGGTGGGTGGTCTGTCCAACCTCCTTCTTTTGAGGAGTCAGTGCTCTTGGAGGCATTTGGGGTGGGACCCATCTACATCTCCCCAGCAGACAACCTCCTTGATTTGGTGTCACGCCGGGTATGGAAGGAACCAGACACCATCGAGCCCATCCCAGGGTGCCCTGATGGGTTCCTGGTACCTCCGGCAGACAGCATTGGAGCTACAGTTCTGTGGTTGATGCCATTATGGTGGCGGTAGCCACTAAGAAGGAACTGGCAGAATAGACTGCCAATGTCCATCTGCCTAACAAGGAAATCTAGAGCATTGGACAGGATTGGAAAGTGCGTTTACGCCTCAGCCACCTTTGCGTTGAGGTCAGTAACTGCCTAGCTTATTACCCAGTTACAGAGAGAGCTGATCAAAGAGCTTCCAGACTCTGTCTTGGAGTCCATGCCTGCGGAGGAATTTAAGAATGTTTCTCCCAAGCTGACCACTGTATCTTTTGTCGCCAACTCCTTGATGAGGTTAATCTCCCATAAAACGGAAGGTACCTCAGGAATGGTCGTTTAGGACTTTCCCTAAGGAGACATGCCTGGATGAGGCTATGTGATTCTGCAGAGCCCTTTAAAGCGTCCTGTGTGAATGCCCCCTATGATGGTTCTTTTCTGTTTGGGCCGTCAGTTCGAGATACTCTCACTCGCAGTGAAAAGGAAGGGAAGACCCTTTCTGCTGTAGGAATCAAATTTTCTACACCCCAGAGTTCCTTCTTCAGGAACCAACGCGGAGGCAAGAAAATTTGGGTTTGTAAATCCCAAGGGCCCGCATGGGGAACCCTCTTCTAGAGGCAGAGGAGAAGCGTTTAATGGTAGACACCACCCTACAGGGAGAGGGGGCCCACAAAACCAGGGCTTTAGAGACACCTTTTCTGACGAGCCCTATCAGCACTCCTGAAGCGCTGCCCGACTGTCTGTATCTGGAGGCAGTCATGGGTCGACCAGCTTTGCACTCAGAAGCCTGGACCCATTTGACTCAAAACCCCTAGGTGCTAAGCATAATACCCAGAGGCTAATATATTCCCTTTTTCCTTCTCTCCCCAAACTCCTAGAATCTCCCCGACGTGCCACCCAGTCTGAGGGAGTAGGCAGCACAGGAAATTCAACAACTGCCGCAAAAAAGAGCCATCCAAGAGGTCCCAGCCAAACAAAAGGATTCGGAACCTACTTCCGCTTCTTTTTAATGCCGAAAAAGACAGGGGACGCAAAACTCATCCTGGATCTAAGCAAATTAAATGGTTATATAAAGACGTAAAATTCTTAATGGTTACGGTTCAGTCCTTTCTGCCATTGTAGTGCAAGGGCAACTGGATGTCCTCAGTAGATCTCAAAGATGCGTACTATCGGTTCCCCTTCGCAATCCAGAATTACTGAATACTCTAAATTCATTAACTCCAGACTGTAAAGTCGAAAATGCAGAAGCGCAAATCTGCATAAGCATGAATTCAAATATCTTGAATTTGTGCTTATGCATGTCAGTTACAGGATGGGAAGTGTGTGAGTCGGGATGTTTTACAAAAGTGAAGGTAAGTGAGTGTATGTGTGTGTGTTTTGTAAGTTGTGCGTGAGGGAATAGGGTAGGGAGGTGGGAGTATGAGTGTGAGGGGTGGATGTGTCTGTGTGATGTGTTTGTGTGTGTGCGAGGCAGTTTATAATGTCTGTGTGGTGGGTTTTTTTGTTTTTTTTTTGTGTATTAGTGCGATCTCGGAGTTAGAATATATAAGTAGGGGGGTGTAGGGGTGCAGGTGGGCTTGCCCCCCTGCGTACATGTAGTATAGGGCTTGTAGTTTGTTATGTGGTTAGTATGGTGTGCGTGTTGTGTGGTGTATGTGTTCTGTATGTTCGGGGTTTTTTGTTTTCGTGCTTGTGGGTTTCGGGATTTTTGTTGGTTCGACTTTATAATTTCGAGTTACTGACTTTCGAGCATTCAGTAATTCGATATTATGAAGGGGAACTGTACTATCACATCAAAATAGACAGGCACTCCAGGAGATACCCGCACTTTCAGCTGAGGCCCAGTCATTTACAGTTCAGAGACCTGGCCTTTGGGCTCTCCACAGCCCCCCTGGGTGTTCACCAAATGCACGGCAGTAGTAGCAACTTACATGAGGCTCAAAGGATTTCCGGTGTTTCCATACCTAGATGATTGCCTTCTTACCACTTTTACAAGGCATCAGCTCATCCACGCCAGAGATTACTTAATCCAACTTTCACTCTCACTGGGCATCACTGTAAACCTAAACAACTCCAACTGGCTCTTGTGCAGAACCTGGAATTCATAGGGAAGCAGCTGAACAGCAGGGATCAAATAGCTTCTCTTCCCTTACACTGCATAACAACACTGAGTAATCAAGTCGGGAAATAGTTATCCCACCATCCCCACCCCAACCCCTGCGCAGATAGCCTTACAAGCCCTAGGATCCATGTCAGCAGTAATCCTGTTAGTTCGTCTTGCAAGGTTCTTCATGTAGGTTCTCTACTGGACATTGGCGGTGCAGTGGTCCATTCTCTTATCACCTGCTATCCCTTCCCATCTGTTTGACACCAATTTGCAAGTCATTTCAGCTGGTGGATTCAGTCAGACAATCTCCTTCAACCCCCCTACGGCCACAGTGACCACGGACGCCTTCCAGTTCAGGTAGGAGGAGGCATTGCAATGTGAAGAAGGTCCAAGGCATGTGCTCCCCTATCGAGACCAGGTTGAATATCAATGTCCCACAGATGAGAGGAGTTCTCTCAGCATTGCAAGCCTTTATGGATGCTCATCCCATGGGGGCTGTTGCATTTCACTCCGACATGTCTGTTGTCCAGTACGTCAACAAGCAAGGAGGAACCCATTCATACCCCTTGTGCAGGGAAGCCATGAGGGTTTGGGAATGGGTGATATCTTCAGACTGCCTTCTAACTGCTACACACATCCAGGGGAAAACCAACGACTTGCTGAACAGACTCAGCAGATCAATCCTGGCTCCGCATGAGTGGTCCCTCAGTCAGTCAGTGGCGAACATTATCTTCAATCACTGGGGTCAACCTTGCTGTAACCTCCTTGTCTCTCCCCTCAACAACAAATGTAGCAAGTTCTTCACTCTGATCCCTCCTCCGAGGAGTCCCCAGAGGGATTTACTGGTCCACAATTGGCCCCTGGGTCTCCTGTATGCTTACACTCCTCTCCCTCTGATCCAGAAGTTTCTTCAGAAGGCAAGCAGGCTGAAGAGTTCAAGTCATCCTCATTGCACCTTTTTGGCCTTGTCAGGTTTGGTTTCCCTTCCTCTGGTCTCATCTGAAATATCATCCATGGATTCTGCAGCCAAGACAGGACCTCCTTTATCATCCATCAGGAATGCAGCACCCGAATCTTCGTGGTGTCAAACTGACTGCTTGGTTTCTCCACTTCCAACCCTAACTAGACAGTCTAGGCTTGCTTCCCTCTAAGAAAGTCTACTCCAGTAAATGAAAAGGTTCACCATTTGGGCTACAAGCAGGACTACTGATCCTTTTTCGGCACCAGTATTGGATATTTTACTCTTCCTTAATACCCAATTTGATAAAGGAGCTAACGTCTCTACCATCAAGCTTCAGTTAGCTGTGATTTCTAATTTTCACGCTGCTAGTCAACCTCACTCCCTTTTCACTTTTAGATTATGCAAATCCTTTATGAAATGTATTTTTCTGTTGAGGCCTCCTATCAAGGACCCTTCCCCGCATTGGGATCTCACTGTTCTGCTGCAGGCTTTGACTCGAGGGGGGGGGGGGGACTTTGAACCAGCTGCCATTTGCAGTATCACATTTTTGTCATGAAAGACCATCTTTTTGGTAGCCATAACTTTGGCCAAGAGAATTTTAGAGCTCCAAGCCTTATCCTCCAAACTTCCTTAACATAATTTTTCATAAAGTTAGGGTGTCCTTATGTATCAACCTTTTTTTATGCCTAAAGTAGCCATGGAAAACAACATCAGTCAATCCATCCATTTACCAGTGTTTTTCCTGAATTTTTCTAACAAAGGGGAATATGTGCTACATCTTCTTGATGTTCATAGACAATTACATTTCTGTGTGCACAGGACTAAACAGCACAGGAAGTCTGACCAATTGTTTGTAGCCTTCTCAGCTAACAAAGTTGGCCAAGCGGTTTCCAAGATTACTTTAGCCAAATGGATAACTATCTGCATTTCCTTCATTTACTACTCACAACAAGGTCTAGATTTACCTTGTCCTCCCAGGACACATTCCACTAGGGCTATGGCTACTTCTTCCACCTTCTCATCTATATCCTCCATTGATGATATTTGTGCAGCAACGACATGGTCTAGCAGTCATACATTTATAGCCCATTACAAGTTATAGTTTCTAGGAGCAGGACTTCCTTTGGCTCGATGGTGCTCCAGTATATCTTTCCATGGGGGCCACCTGGGAATTACATATCTGGGGACTCTGACCCTATTGTGAGGAGGAGTGAAGAAGACATCCTCAGGTTAAAATCTCATGACTTACCATAACTTGGTATCTGTGTTATCTAAATTCATTCCTGCTCACTTTCCCTCCCAGCCATCCCCCTACCTCATTCTTCTAGAGAATCGTGGAACATGACAGGACGCATAGGTCCCATGTCTCAGCCTCATCTGCCATTCCTTTTCTGTCTGGATGTTAAATGTATGGAGTCGGCAAACTTGATCTGAGGTGCTTGGGTGGATGTAGTGCATTTTGGGTAAGAAGGAGGAGCTCAAGAGTCGGATTTGAGTCTGAAGAATGTGGCCAAGCCAGATCCAAGGGTCGGATCCAAGACCCTATCGTGAGGAGGAATGAAGATAGACAACACAGATACCAAGTTATGGTAAGGCATAACATTTTATTCATCCCTATCCATTTTCACTTGCAACTTAGATCTATGGATGGGAGGCAGAAAATTTACCCCACAACTACCCCTGTATTGCTAATGAGCATAGACTGTTCCTAAATGCTTTATCCCATGCATGGTGTAGCTCAGAATGTGTGTTGTACCTGTAAGAGCCATTCTAGTCTATGGGCACATGCATATAAGTGTTGAGCATGTGCAAGCAAAAATGTCATTTTGAGTGAGCAGCTGGAGTGAAAGCATGTATGTGTGTAACCGTCAATCAGTCAGTTAGTTTGTTTAGGTTTTATGTTCCAGTCATCCACCCTGATGATAAGTAAAATTACCAGGAACCACCATGAACAAACAAAACGATTTTATTATGGAACGAGCGCTTTCACGCACACACAGGTGCGCTTCATCAGGTTACAAATTACACAAAAGACTCTTGCTATTTATATACAAAAGATCAATATCAATTAAGTAATTAACCAGCCAATAATCATTTAATTAAAACAAGGTCATTCCACATTTTAAAAGACAGATTCATAATTCTGTTTAGTATAAAACCTTTTTCGTGAACAGCTTTTTTAAAACCCATATTAAAGCACAAAAATATTCACTCATCAAGATACATTCCCAAGAACATAAATCAACAGAGCATTACCATAGAACGCATCTGGAGACAATCGTATAACTAATAAGTGAACATATTCTTGAGGAATATTTAGACATTCCATTTGTTATTAACAGGTCCATACACAAGATGTTTCATACTATGCCCCGTAATCGATCTAGCATGATAATTGCCATAGTCAATTTGACATAAGCAAATATATGACATTGCTAGCTATATCATTTGCGTATTTGTCCTTTTTATCCTTTTTAAAAATATATTTATGAGTATCCCAAAAATTATATTAGCCAAATATATGAAATTCTAGTTGATAAAACACAAACAAATTAAATTAAAACATTTCGCTGTTGACATCCTATCTGTCCTTTTTAAAAATACATTCTGGTTAACAAAAAATTATTATGTTAACCAAATAAAAAGATTCTAATTCATAAGAACAAACCATTAAGCTGAAATATTTTGCTGTTCACATAATTATGTTCAGAATATCTAGGGGACCGTAGATCTCTAATCATACTTGCCTAATGTCAACCATCTGTCATATTAAAATATATAATAACATTGCGATTCAAAGGGGAGCTATAAACACATCACATCCAGATATATTAGCTGAAGCATACTTATTCATATTTACTTATCTATATACTTGACTATTCTCATATCGCATAGATCAAGCATTATTGATTAAACAATGTCGAAATGCAAAATTTCAGCTATTTTGTAATTGATCCACTCTGATGTGTTTGTGTATAATAAACAACTTAAGCGAACATCCAGGCATCATCGTCTTATTTGAATACACAAGATGAGCGACACATGAGTCCTCTCAAATTATATATGGTGTGATCACAGTTATTCTTATTAGGGGTAATATTTAATTATTGACCATGGGATGGGTAAGGCCAATCTATAACCAGATGGGATAGGTTATTTCAAGCATAAAAAGGGAAATTGGCTAGGCTTAAAAATGTCCCACAAGTGCTGCTTGTCTAATACATACCTGTGAAACCTGTGGAAGCAGACCTAAAGCCTTGGAAGTTGGCTGGCTGATCTGATCCTTGGCAAGATGCTCTATATTGTTTAAAGCTACTGCATCAGAGAGAGCAGTGGCCATTACTTCTACCAGAAGAATTTGTGTTACCAGCTGTAATGTGCAAGGTTCTTCTAGGTTTTTTCAAAAGGACATGATAGCACTGTAAACTATCCTCTTCTTCATGCCATAAGTGGTCTCAGAAGAGTCCTTAAAACAGTCTATCCAACTACTTGCTTTTGATCCATGATCTCAAGACAAGAGAAAAAGGACACTGCATATGACGTGTGCACGTAAAACTGAGATGTACTGATAAGACCAAAGCCTTTAGGACAAATTTCTCAATTGTTTGCATTTTATTTGGACAAATGTGTCAGTTTGTTTGTTTCTTTCTTATTTGCCAGCAAAGCAAGATATTGTGCCCAAGCAGTATCCGAATAGCAGGCCAGCTGTATTGTTCTCTGAAGTGCCCATCATGGTAAAACAATAGAGGGACAATTAGAACAGTTTCCACAAGAAAAGCAAACAACTGATTGCTTTTTCAGAAATGAGTCAGCACAGAGTATTTGTGAAGCAATGACCTGGACTACAGGTTCCTTTTACCTTGGAGAGGAAGAGGGTATTGGTAGCTGTGACCATAGCCTCCTTGAAGTACTCCGCCTGTTCAGAGTTTCCCTTCATGAGGCATCTGTGGTGACTGGCAGACCTGCCTGTGCTTCATTATGCCCTGGATGTTTTCTCCAGGGCTTTCAGTCTCATTTCCTGGTGACCTGTTGTCAGTAAAGAACAAAAGCTGGCATCAGCTGCTTGTGTACCCTTTCTAGCTAAGCATTGTGCTGATTCCCTGGCATGGGAAGGAGATCATTTCTGTTCTGAGGATGTCAGACAGCTTTAGATGTATGACCAAAAGGCAGCACATTTGCCTGTAACTCCCATTTATATAATGAATTAAAGTGTAGTAGTAATCATGTTATTTGAACATACAGTGCTAGAGTGCATTTACATAGCTGAAGTTTTTCTAATGTTCCCCTTTGTATGTAGGTGTTTAACTAGATCAGTTATTCACTGGGCAAGAAAATCGTGTCATGTACATAATAATCACATAAGTAAGTCACACTACTTACTTCTCCATCTCAGATGGCTTTTTTATTTTAAATTTCTTTACCAGTTTAAAGGCTTATGGTTGAGCATCCATCTCCTGAGCTATAGCAGCCTGGTGGGCAAGGCTAACTAAGAAGAAACCATCTGGTCTTTCCAAACAGGCCATAGGGGCCTATACAAGCCTAGTCATAACAATTCCCTGGCTATTTCTTCCCACACTATTCACTTCCCTGGACCCCTGTCTAGCAGGGCGACTGACGTGATCCCCAGGGTGAATTTCCTTTCTCCCATCCAGTCATCAAGGTTCCTTTTGAAGAGGACCAAAGAGGCACTCTGCTTGACATGTATGGGCATTCTATTCCAGAGTCTGGGGAGTCTCTGGGTCAGGAACCTATCCCTCCAGCATGTTTTGTTTATTGTGATGACAAGGTTTAGATCCCTGGAGCGTGTGGCTCTGAGGGATTGGGATTTCTTTAAGTGTAGCATGTCCAACAGCTCTGGGTTTGACATGGCCTTGTATGTTAAGCAGAGATCACCTCGGAGTAGACGATATGCGACAGAGTATAGCTGGAGTTTTTAAGGCGGTCAGCATAGGCATCTGCTTTAGGCCTGTGATTCTTTTAGTGAGGTATTTCTGCGGCCTTTCCAGTTGTTTCAGATGTCTTGAGAGGTACATACGAAATGGGGCATTGTATTCTATAATGGGTCTAATGAGGGATGAGTACAGTGGGACAATGACCTTCTTTTTTCTGGATGAAAAGCCCTTAGTGATGAGGTGTGCCACATAGAAGGATTTCCTGACTGTTGTGGCGATGTGGTTATTGAAGGTGAGACCACTGTCCACCTGTGTCCCTAAGTCTCTTATCACACTTTCGGTGTTTAGTGTACTGCCACCTATGTGGTAATTCATGGGTACATGTTTTTTTCCCAAAGGGGATAACTATACATTTCTTGGCATTGAACTTGAGCCCATGGCTCTGGCAACAAGCATCTGTTTCTATAAGGCCCTTGGAGTGTCCACATCATTTGGGGATTCAGTAATGGCTCCCAATTTGCAGTCATCTGCAAACCTTGTTAGCCAGAGTCTCTTAGTGTTGGCCTGTACTTCAGAGAAGTAGATGCCAAACAAGAGAGGTCCCAGGACTGAACCCTGAGGTACTCCACTTGTCTGGAGCTGGATTTGGAGTCAGCTACTTTTACATTGTGGGTTCTGTCAGTAAGCCAGTTGGCAACCCATCGAGTGACTTAGGGATTAATGCCCAGCTTAGTAAGTTTATCCATTATTCCAGAGTGAGGGATGGTGTCAAAGGCCTTGGCGAGGTCCAAATAGGCTGTGTGGACTGCTTTACCCTTGTCCATGGCTCTGGAGACTGATTTGAAGAAGTCAGTCAGGTTCAGGAGACTAGATTGACCCTTCATGCACCCAAACTGGGTGGGGTCCAGTGTTTTAAGGTTGCCAATGTCTTTGTTTATAAGTTCCATGATAATACGTTCCATGGCCTTGCAGATCAGGCTCGTCAGACTGATGGGACGGTAGTTCCCGGGATCCAAGGTGGATCCCCCCTTGTGGAGTGGGATAACTGTAGCTGTGTGCCACTCGGTGGGCACGAAGCCTGAGGTGAAGGTATGATTAAACATGACACTTAGGTGAGGTGCCGGTTCATTTTGTAGTTCATGTAGTACACAGCCCGGGATGCTATCTGGTCCCATGGATGCTGTATTCTTAGCTTTGGAGAGTGCGTTTTTTACCTGTGTGGCCATTATTACCGGAATTTGCCAATCTTCCGGTATTATGATGGGCCATTTAGGGTGTGAGAGGGAGGTGATGTTGGCACTGAATCGATCTGCCAGGATATTGGCAATATCCTTGGGATCAGTATATTTAATGCCATTCTGTTGTAGCTCAGAGCAGATCTGAGCATTGCCATTCTGATTCTTGACATAGTTATAGAATACCTTGTGGTTGTCTTTGGAATCTTTGGCAATTTTATTTTCGTAACTAGCTTTGGAGGATTTTATGAGGGATCTCAGCTTTTTACTGAGGCTGGTAAGGGAGTTTTTTGCATCCTGGAATTTTCCTCTTTTCTGCAACAGTTTCTTCCTTTTGTTGTAAAGTTTGTTTATGGCAGGGGACCACCAGATTGGCTTCCTTTTTTTGAAGGAGAGCATCTTGGTTCTATTTGGGATGGCATTATTCATGCATTAGTGGATGTGCTCGTACAGTGCCTTAGTGTAAGAGTCAGCAGTCGAACTTTCAGTTCCCGTCTGCATGGGTGTCATGAAGTTTTTAACTTCTGACTTGAGTAGCTTGAAGCTGACTTTAGAGAAGTTTTTTATGGAGGTTTCCTTACTGGGGGTTGGGGGTGGGATGTGGATGTTAAGGGTGATTAGTTTATGGTCTGACCTGACCAACGAGGGGGTGACCATAGGTGTGGAGCATCGATTTCCCATGTTGGTAATGACCAGGTCTAAGATATTGGAGCCCCTGTTGGGACTATGGATTAGTTGATCCAGGGCATTGGAATTTATGAATTCCAAGAACTGTTGGGCAAAGATGTTGGCTCATGAGTAGTTTTCCCAGTTAATGGCAGGGTGTTTGGTTATATATTAATATTTTCCAGTGTGTTTAGAAAAGTGTAGTGAGAATCTTGAGGCATGGTGGGGGATCAGTAGCTAGCTACAGTTTGGATTGCAGTTTTACCTAGTGTTAGTTGCACCTGGAGAATTTCAGAAGCATTGTGTTGGGCAACTAGCCTGGTGGTGTGAATATCCTTGGTGAATATGGACACTCCTACACCTTTAGTGTTTCGATCCTGGTTTGGTGGCCGAAAAGTGTGTTAAGAGTTGTAGTCTGGTATTGCAGGGTGCTGTCTGGAGCCTTGAGCCAGGTCTCAGTTACTGCACAGATATCGATGTTTTCCATTTTTAGGAGTGCCTCGAGAGAGTGCATTTTGAGGTTTAGACTTCTAGCATTGAGTAGATTTTGCATGCTTGTACCTGTTACGGTGGTGGTTTTGTCCTTTGAACTTTGCCTAAAAAAGGCACTATAGGGGTGGCAAGATCCTTAGCCAGTAACCTGAATCCCAGGGGTGACAGGTGCAGACCATCTCTGGCAAAGCATCGTGGTCTGTCGATCATGTCGTCCCAGGCAGACAGGTACTGGATCCCCTTTGAATGACACTAGAAGCTTAGCCAATTGTTGAAGTCAGTCATTTTGTCCTTATATTCTGGTATCATTCTGGGAGAAGGCAGGATGCTACTCAGGGCTAGGTTAATACCTGCCTGGGCCACATGATCAGAGAGCTCTTCCATGTCTCTTTTCATGTAGTCCAGGGAGGTACATCTCAAGTCATTCACTCCAACATGGACAATGACAGAGTCATATTTGTACTTGTTGTGGAGTGTCTTGAGTGCATGAGTTATGTGGCGGATCCTGGCACCCGACAGGCAGCTCACTGTAATTTTCTCCTTGTTCAGCCTGGTGAGTGAGACATCAGTGTGCATGACTATAGAGTCACCAATGACTAAAGTGTTAGGTATGTTGTCTTGCCTTAGGGGCTGTTGCTGGGTGGCACACTGGTGTTGTGAGCTATGTGACACTTTGGTTATTTGATTGGTGTTTGTTTGCATTTCAGCTTCGGAGGTCCTTATTGCTTGGGCAGGTTACAGTTAAGGGCCTCCGCATATGTGGATTTAGTGTTGCTATGTGTGGGTGTTGGTGATGTGAGTTTAGAAGGGCTATGTGTTGCTTGAGGTGTATTGTGGGTGTTAACCTTCTCCTCTTGACTGTCTAGCACAATCTTGGGTGGAGAGAGTTTTGCTTCCAGTTTGGCTATGTAAGTGCATCTCTCACAGGTTGTAGTGTTGGGTGGTAGGAGGAGAGGGTTGTCTGTCTACATGAGGCAATTGCTGCATTGCCCCAGTATTCCCAGATTCACCAGGTGGACAGGAGAAATCAGTGGAAGCTGACCCTTGGACATGCCTGATTTGGTGCTTTTTTTTAAATGTACAGGAGCTGTTTTCCCTTACTTTAGCAAGGTACTTTGCAATTATAGGCTGTTTAGTGCCTATGATTAATTTCTCGTTATTAATAAGGAGAGCTGAGTGCTTGTATCAGTTTAAGGCTTCCTAGTGCTTTCCAGCAAGTATTAGAGCAAGTGCTAGTCACAGGGATGCTTAAAGGTAAGATGAAAAAAATGGTTTATCCTAAACACTGCAGTGTGCACTAGAGAAGTTAGATATGAAAGTAGGTAACTTAAGTTTTACCTGTTTAAAAAGTTAAGTTTTAGTGGAGAGTCACTATTTTTAAAACAGCAAAATAAATTGAAAGGGGGTGATCACTTTTGTATTCCGATACTATGGAATACAGTAGAATGGTCAATAAATTTAAATAGTTGAAGGGGAGTGATTTCACAAAATGATAAATGTTAGGTAGTCCAATCTCACCTTCATTTTTACATATGGGTTCGGAGCTGATCCTAGCTCCGACTCGGCCGATTTTCAAGCTCGAAGACTTCTGATTGGCTCTTGGCTAAGCAGGTATCCCATGGTGCACCAGTGCAATCCCCAGATCTCGTTTGCCGCGTCGACGTGTTCGGATGTGCTTCTCTTGGCTCTGGCTAAGTTTTTGCAAATTTCATTATTCTAGTATCTTTTTGCATAGTTGTTGATATATACATTATAGGACTTTATCTTATTGTCTTGTAGTTGTTGTGTGACCTTATTAGTGGTGTCCTGTGTACCAGTAGTTAGGCGCAATTGCGCTTTACCTAAACTGTTAGTTTTGGCGGTTTCGCCTTTTTTTTTTTTTTTTTCCTGTTATTTACAGTTAGGATTTACCTAAATTGCCTTGTGGCCTTGTGTGACTAGTATAGTAGTCTCCTGTATTTCTGTAGTTAGACGCACTTGCGTTTTTTCATGTCTAGAGAATTAGTTTGGCGAGTTCACCATTTTTAATCAGTAGCGGCTCCTATTGGTTATTTTCCTGTCAAGCGATTATTGTAGACTGGTGGTTTTTAGCGGGGACCCGCTAAAGTCTTAATTTCTTACAGTTGTTAATTTGCTACCCTTGAGTGTGTGTGGTGTGTGTGGTGTGTGTGGTGTGTGTGTGTGTGTGTGTGTGTGTGTGTGTGTGTGTGTGTGTGTGTGTGTGTGTGTGTGTGTGTGTGTGTGTGTGTGTGTGTGTGTGTGTGTGTGTGTGTGTGGTGTGGTGTGGTGTGTGTGTGTGTGTGTGTGTGCCTTGGTCTGTTTGAATTAGAAGACCCGGTTCTTCACAGGGCTAGGCCCGTTTAACTTAGAGGATCTAGTCCTTGTGTTGCTTCCACTGTATTTTATTTAAAATATTTTCCTGTGTGACTGAACCTGTCTAGTGTTTAGTGGAAAATGTAGTTTTCTCTCTTACACCAGGCTAGGCCCGTTTAACTTAGAGGACCTAGTCCTCGTGTAATTCGTCTGCAGAGCTAGGCCCGTTTTAGTTAGAGGACCTAGTCCTCAGTCATTCTCTTTCTCTTTCCCTCTGATTGCTTGTGGGTTGCAATGTCTAAGGATAGCAAGGAGCACAAACCCTCTGGGTTTAAAAAATGTATGAAGTGCTCCCAGAAAATGTCTTTGACCGATGGCCACAGTAGCTGTGTCTACTGTTTGGGAGCCTTCCATTTGCAAGAATCATGTTTGTTCTGTCATGCTTTCTCTCCTAGAGTGTTGCAGGAGAGAAAGAACAAACTGATACTCCGGGGTCTTTTGAAGCCAACCTTCGAGGAAGCTTTGTCTGGTTCTTTGGCTTCTTCTTCTAAGTCTTTTAAGTCCAGATCTGACTTAAAATCTAAAGGTTCAAAAAGGCCTTCTCTGGCACAGGCTAGTATTTCGGAGCCACCTGCCAAATTAATAAAACCTGCCTCCTCGACTCCTCAACTGTGGTTTCAGAGTCGGTCGCAGATACTTCGGTGCCGATTGCCGAATCCTTGCAAATAGTTGACTCTGCTTCTCGGTGCAGGTCTGTAGAGTCCCTACCAGTCTCTTTGATGGTCAAATCTCCAGTGTCTGCTAGGTTGAGATCCCCAACCTTATCTTCCGGGTCTTCCAGGAGTCTTTCAGGAGAAGATGTGGAGAGGGTAGTACTGAGACCCCTCAAGTCGTCTGCCCTGCCTAAATTTTTGTTGGCTCCGACCCAGTCGGCTCCGGAGTCACTCAAACCAGTCTTGTCTCCATCCATGATTCCTCCTCCGAGCCATGTTGGTTTTTCGGAGCCGGAGTGCTTATTACCAATGGAGGAACCCTCGCTTCCGGCCCCCCTTGCTGTTGCATTGGAGCCGAGTTCGGCTCCGACACGTTCAGCTCCGTTTGTCATGTCCAGTGACCGGAGCTCTTCTGTCGGCGCCGAGAAGGAGGTTTTGAATCTATCTTCGTCGGTTCCGAGCCTTCCTCTCGGTGTGTCCGCCAGGGTGAGCTTGGACCCTGCATCTATCTCTGAGCGATGGCTCTGGCTCCAGCACCGTCCTTTGTCGCTTCAGAGCAGGGACAGTCTTTGGAGCTGGAGAGATCTGCTTTTGAGGTGATGAGGAGTGTGCTGTCACAATCTTCAGCCCTTGCCAGTGGTACAAGTACTCTTCCCCCCAGGGCTCCCACTTCAGTCTCAGTCCCTACTTTCTCCGGAGACAACGGAGACCCACAGCCTAAGGCGCCGCCGGCTGGTGGCCCCCACTCTTCCGGGGCATCCCCAGAAGGTCCTTTTGAGGAGCCCCTGCAGAAAAGAGTATGCAAGAGGAAGCATATTGACTCCCAGGATGTGTCTCTGACATCGGACACTGACCTCGATGAGTCAGAGGGGTCCCCTAAGTCATCATCTGATGATGTCTCCTTTGTGGACATTCTAGAGATCCTTAAACAGAGGTGCAACTGGCCCACTGTCATCCCTTCTGATGAGGAGTTGGTGTACCTGAAGGCTTTCGGGTCTCAACCCTCTGCCTCTTGGGTGTCTCCACCTTTCGACGAGCTAATGGATCTGGTTAGTCGGAAGGTGTGGGATACTCCCGATGCCGTGGAGCCAGTACCTAGAAGACCAAATAAGTTCCTGTCTGCCCCTCCTGGAAAAGAATTCTTGTCTAAGGGCGTTCCTATAGATGCCATGGTGGTGGCGGCAGCCACGAAGAAGGAGTTGGCGGAGACTTCTTCCTCTGCACATCCACCAATCAAGGAGTCTCGACAGATGGACAGATTTTGGAAGTGCGTACTTAGTTCAGCGGCCTTTACACTTCGATCCCTGAACTATCTTACCCATTTCACGAGGTTGCAGAGGGATCTCCTGAAGGAGTTAGGAGATTCCATACAGGGTGCTTGTCATGAGGGAGTCCCGGATAGGATCTCTGCTCAATTGTCCACCCTAAATTACATAGTTAACTCCTCCATGTGGCTCATATCTCATGCGGCTGATGGAGCGAGCAGAGCAGCGGGTTCAGGAGTTGCTCTTAGGTGCCACTCCTGGATGCGCTTGTGTAATTTTGTGGAGCCGTTTAAGTCCATCTTCACCAACGCCCCGTTTGATGGTTCCTCCTTGTTTGGTTCCAGGGTGAAAGATACACTCACTCGGTCTGAACAGGAAGGAAAGACTCTCTCTGCTGTGGGAGTCCGTTTTACCGTCACCTCTCGACCATACCCCAAAGGTCAAGGGGGGATTAAGATGTGGTTCAAAAAGTGGCAGAGGACCTTTCCAGACACACAGAGTGAATCCACCTTCAGATGCAGAGGAGGAGGAAATGGTAGACGTCGCCCTAGAGGCAGGGGAGGTCCGCAATATCAGCAAGGCTGTGGTTCCTTTCGAGGGCGGCCTTATCAGCGCTCCTGATGTGGGGCCCGACTGCTTTTCTCTGGGGCCAGTCGGGGGTCACATCTCTTTATATCCGGAAGCCTGGCTAAATATAACCCAAGACAAGTGGGTACAAAGAGTTGTTACCAGAGGCTATATCATACCCTTTTCCCTTCCACCGTTTGTTCCCAAGAAGATCCCAGATGGTCCACCCAATCACAGGGATCAGGCAACTGTGGAGATCAACAAGTTGCTCTCAAAAAGAGTCATCCAGCCCGTGCCAGTAGACCAGATAGGATCCGGAACTTACTCCAGGTTCTTTTTAGTCCCAAAACGAACCAGAGACTGGAGGCCAATATTGGACCTCAGCAGATTAAACAAATCCGTGAAAAAGTACAAGTTTCGGATGGTAACACTGCAGTCGCTACTCCCGTTGTTAGGGAAAGACTATTGGATGTGCTCTCTAGAACTCCAAGACGCCTATTAGCATATAAAAATGGACAAGGCGTCAAGGAGGTATCTGTGCTTCCGGCTGGGAGCCAGCCATCATCAGTTTCGTGCTCTACCCTTTGGTCTCACCACAGCCCCCAGGGTGTTCACCAAATGCATGGCAGTAGTGACAGCTCACCTGAGACGTCAGGGATTCCAAGTGTTTCTGTATTTGGACGACCGGCTCCTGACCGCCCCCACCAGGCATCTACTTCTCCAAAGCAGGGACATCACCATCCAGCTTTGTGCTCAACTAGGGATCTCCATAAATTGAGAAAAATCTGCATAACTGCCCTCGCAATCTGTGATTTTTATAGGCGCAGAGGTAGACACAGTGGATATGACAGTTCGTCTTCCCGCCGAAAGAGCACAAAACCTCATCTCACAAGTTCAGTGACTTCTCCCACTTCGGAATGTCAAAGCAAAGTGGATTCTTCAACTTCTTGGAACGATGGCCTCAACCATTCTGTTAATACCTTTAGCCAGGTTACATATGAGAATCTTGCAATGGCTCCTGTTCTTCCAGTGGTCGTTCCAATATCTACCTCTGAATCACTGTATTCTGCTGACAGAATCATGCAAAAAGGACCTTCGTTGGTGGATAGCCCCCGACAACGTGTTCACGGGAGCTCCCTTTGTGCCTGCTGTGACCACGCATGCCTCCCAGGTTGGGTGGGGGGGCATTATCTGGGCAGGACCGTCCATGGCACATGGCAAGAACATGAGGCTCATCTGCATATCAGCGTTCTGGAGATGAGAGCAGTGCTTCTGGCATTGCAAGCACTTCAGGACCTTCTTCCTCCAGGGACGATTGCGATACAATCAGACATGTCGGTTGTGTGGTATATCAACAAACAGGGCGGTACCAGATCTTACCTACTCTGTCGAGAGGCCATGCAAGTTTGGAAATGGGCAATTTCTTCCCAACGCTTTCTGGTGGCAACGCACATTCCGGGGACAACCAACATGATAGCCGACAAGCTGAGCCGGGCAATCCTGCTGCCCCATGAGGGGTCTCTGAAATGGGAAATAGTGGAACAGATTTTCCTAAAATGGGGACAACCTTGCTGCGACCTTTTTGCCAATCCAGTCAATGCCAAGTGCAGCAGTTATTTTTCCCTAATTCCCCCTCCGGGGGAAGCACCCAGAGATGCTCTGGTACACGATTGGCCCACGAGACATCTCTATGCCTTCCCTCCATTCCCTCTTATCCCCAAAGTGATACAAAAAGCCAACCGACTGGGAAGCAAGTTGATCCTCATTGCTCCTTACTGGCCTCGTCAGGTCTGGTTTCCCTTCCTCGAGCCTCTTCTCCTGGATGATCCTGGACCCAGTTCCAGATCTATTGACCCACATGTCTGGTTCGCTACACCCCTCTCTCCACACCCTCAAATTGACAGCTTGGCTGATTCAGTTCCATCTCTAGTCAGGCTTCATGATGTTTCATCATCAGTGTCCCATATAATTTTATCCTCGCACAAACCGTCAACCAGAAGGCTGTATGACAGTAAGTGGAAAAGGTTTTCTATTTGGGCACAGAAAATGAAAGTGGATCCTTACACCGCTCCCGTTCCCATAATTCTGGAATTCCTTTCAGAGCTTTTTCAGCAGGGATCTGCCGCAGCCAACATCAAAGTACAATTGGCGGCTATTTCACATTTTTATTTGGGATCTCTAAATGTTAACGTTATGTCGCATAAGTTATGTAAAACCTTCTTGAGAGGAGCCACCTTGCTGAGACCACCTTTACAGGAACCTGTGGCTTCTTGGGGCTTAAATTTTATGTTGTCCAAACTAACATCCCCTCCTTTTGAACCGTCTCATTCAGCTTCCTTAAAGTTCTTGTCTTGGAAGACTTATTACATCAGCCAGACGTGTTTCTGAGCAACATGCCCTGTCTGTTAAGCCACCTTATTTAGTTTTTCATAAAGACAGGTTTTCTTTACGTACCAGTCCTTCGTTTGTTCCCAAAGTTTGTTCTTTTGCCACATTGAACCAGTCCATTGAGCTCCCAGTCTTCTTTTCCAATCATAGCAATGCAGCGGAATACTGTTTTCACCAGTTGGATGTTCACAGACAGCTGCATTTCTATTTGCAACAGACCAAAGAATTTCGGAAGTCAGACCAGTTGTTCATTTCCTTTTCTGATTCCAGATTGGGTTTACCTGTTTCTAAGGTGACATTGTCTAACTGGATTTCGAGCTGCATAGCTTTCATCTACAGCTCGGAAGGCAGACCCTTACCCCACAGGATCAAGGCTCACTCTACCAGGTCTCTGTCTACCTCTGCAGCCTTTCAAGCCAGGGTATCAATTGATCATATCTGTGCATCAGCTACATGGGCTACCCCTCACACCTTCATTACTCATTATAAGTTGGATTTGGCTTCTAGGGGTAGAGCATCCTTTGCCTTCATGGTGCTCAGGATTATCTTCCAATGAGCCACCCAAGAATAAGGTGCTAGGGACGCTGTCCCATATGTAAAAATGAAGGTGAGATTGGACTACCAAACATAAAGAAGTTATGTACTCACCATAACGTTCCATGTTGGTAGTCCATCTCACCCTTCATTTTTACCAACCCTCCCTCCGCCCCCATCCTGGAAGATCTGGAGATAATATTATAAACTTCTTGGTTGGCGACCCTTTAGTATTGGTTTGTTGTTTAAGGGTTTTTTCTATTTCTTTCTATCGCTAGTGAACAGCAAACAAGATCTGGGGATTGCACTGGTGCATCATGGGATACCTGCTTAGCCACGAGCCAACCAGAAGTCTTCGAACTTGAAAATCGGCAGAGTCTGCTCCGGAAACATATGTAAAAATGATGGGTGAGATGGACTACCAAAATGGAACATTATGGTGAGTACATAACTTCTTTTTTTGTGCTTACTCACACAAGCCAGTGAAAGCAGAGAGGAAATGAGATGTATGGGAAAATTAACATAAGAGGCAGGCAACTAGAAAGACTGTGGTATTTAAGAACACGACAGTGACTGGTTGGCGGGGGGGGGGGTGGAGAAAAAAATTTCTGCCTGACTCACAAGAGACAGAGCTGTGGTGTCTTTTAAAGTTTTAATATGCAGTTAAAAGCAGAACACAAGAAAAACACAAGGTAAAGAAAACAAATCACAGCACTCAAAATATAAAAAGGCAATAAACTAATATAAAATACAACAAATAAAAAGCAAACCAACCTTTCCCTCACAGCAAAGTGTAGCAGAGTCTGTGTGAGACTTTCCAATATAGCAGAAAAACTGTCTGTATTGTTTTTATTTTTTCTGGGGGAAGCATTACTCGGAGAGTTGATTCAAGCAGTTGAAGCACACTAGATTTCTGTAGCGGTCAGTGTCAGCAAAGTAAATGTAGCAAACCACCAAAAATGCAGCAAGTATTCAGGTAGGTGCATAAATAAGGGTAGTAGCAGTAAACAAGTCAACATCAAACTATCATTAGTAGTCCATTGTTTCCCCATAAAAATCTCTATCCAGTTTCACAGCCAAGGTGACATCCTCTCAATGTAATAAGGCATATATGCATTTATCCCATTTATATCACAATATGAATTCATCTAAACATTAAGCATCTCATTATACAATTAACAATTGTAATATATTTATTTTTATTTGTATTCATTTATTAAGCTGGTGAGTACACTAGTCCAAATATACTTCTCAGGCACAAACCTGGTCAAAAAGGCTGAGGACATAAAACATGAAAACAAGCACTGATTATATGTAACACTTGCTGCTATTCTAACTACAATGTACCTAAAGCAATCTAGTGAAATGTGGAGAAATGCATTGCAAAGATGTCATTGAGATCAGTAGGTGGCGCCAAAGGCTAGCACTCTAAGCATTAAAACGAGATGTAGCGATGGTCTTAAAATAAGTGTAGACAATAACTATCCTGTTGCCTAAGATTTGCTTCAGCATTACTCCCTTTTCTGGGATTTAAAACAGTGCAACTAATTAAGAATTATTGCTTCATCTATAACCTGGATTTTTATGTGTTAATAATATTGTTTCTGTCTTTATTTTAATTTCTGAAAGGTCTTCAGTGGTTCTAGTTTTGAAAATCATAGCGATCTTATCAGCATGCCATTCTCTGCAGGTGAAGCTGATGGCTCTGTTACACTTCAAAGACTGTTTTTTTTTCTGTGTGTTTGTTTTATTTATTTTTTTTACCAGAAAAAAATTCCATAATTATGAATAAATGCAATATATATGGTCAGAGACGTAACTAGGGCAGGGTGAAGGGGCGTCTTTTCTGGGTGCAAGTTGTTGGTTGAAGTGCGCATGCATCATCAGCATTCTTTGCAGCATCTTAAATGAATGCTAATACTGTATGTATTTGCAGTTATTTGCGTTAATAACTGTAGTTTTTTTTTTCCCCAGTTATGTATTGTGGGAGACATCAGGGCTAGGGAACTGCACACATCACCAGATGACATATCTGTGGATCTGCATGTAGGTAATAGGCTAAATCCAGTGTTGTCTATTTTCATCCCATTCAACTATGGGTTGTTGAATCCGACCTCAGCACTAACTCTTAAGCTCTTTGGTCCCAAGGCTCTGACATCTCCCCTACCCATAATTCCCTCCACTCCACCTCAGTACCTCAGATCTCGTTTGCTGGCTGAAGATTTCTGTCATGTTTACAAGGGTTCGCCATATCATTATCCTTTTTTCTTGCATATTGGTCGTATGTAGTTGACTCTTCCCTCTACTGAGAGATTTTTCTCTCCAACTTAGGTGTAGTTTTAAGGTTAGAGTTAGGTTAAACAGTTACTGTTGAGATATTACAGTTTGTAAAGTGTTGTCTGTACTGTTTCCAAATGATAGCTTTAATGTAATATTTGATAGGTTGTAGGATAGTGTGTGTGTGTGTGTGTGTGTGTGTGTGTGTGTGTGTGTGTGTGTGTGTGTGTGTGTGTGTGTACACACACATATGTATATACGGGTTCCCTTCACATGGTCAACATTCCAGAATGTCGACATTCATATGGCCGAGACCATATGATCGACATTCGAAATGCTGACCATGCGAAACTGGCATCTCCGTACAGTGCGGAATGGTAAGATTTCCATCTTCCACACTGTAGTGCGATCTCGGAGTTAGTATATTTAAGTTCTGGGTGGTGTGGGGGTGGTGCCCCCCCATGGGGGGTACAGGGGTAGCAGCGTGAAGGTACATTGTTTGTGTTTTTTATTTTTTACTTTTATGGTTGGCATTTCGAATGTCGATCATATGGTCTCGGCCATATGAATGTCGACATTCTGAAATGTCAACCATATCAAGTAGATCCGTATATACATGTGTGTGTGTGTGTGTGTGTGTGTGTGTGTGTGTGTGTGTGTGTGTGTACACATATGTTTAGAGAGAGAGAGAGTGCGTGTGTGTGTTAGGTAATTATTTCTTAGTTTGTAGTGATAGATGACATTATAGCAGACAGCCAAGGATTTAAAAAGTGCTCTGAATGTGGACACAAGCTTCCCCCCACCCCACCCCACCCCTGGGTCCACATACATTAAACAGGGTCTGCAATATATGCTTCTGCTACTTCTGCAGCCTTCTCTCCAGCCAACAAGAGTAGAGGCCTAAAGGAAAACACACAAGAAGAGAAAGATGATGAAAGAAAAGGAAAAATTGGATTCAGAAAGGTTAAGGAAGCATTCCCTGCCTGGACATTGCTGTCTGGGTCAGATCCAAAAGCTCTTTGATCAGAGCCGACAGTTTCCCTGATTCGTCCTTCACCTTCTTGGTCCCAGTTCTCTCTGGCCCTGGTGAATCCAAGGCTACACACACCCATCCTCCAGGAGCAGAAGTATTCCAGACTGACTTTGGTGTCTGCTTCTGCATGGTCGTCCAGAAGCCCGGCAGGGCAAGATATTGACAGGATGATGAGGAAGTTCCTTAGAAAGATCCAGCTCTGTCACCTGGGAATGTACAGTGTCTTGGCCCAACTACCCCTCCTCTTCCTTCTCCAGTCCTAGTTCTCCCTTCAGACCTTACTCTCTTAGATCCAATCTGTCCCAGAGTGCCTTTGATGAAGCCGACAGTCCAAGTTACTTTGACTCGGACAGCTTCCCTTCTTCTTTCAACTCCAATATGTTTGGATCCAGAAGAGACTCAGAACCAAAGCTTTGGAGCTAGGGTTTGAGGGGAAGGGTTAACACAAAAGTTGTCGGAACCATCCCTTCCCCTTGGAACCTCAGCACTTGATAGCTCAGGGTCGAGATCAGCTTCAGGGTTGAGACCCTTCGGTTCCTAGGTATCTATTCTGTCTGAGGATAGGAGGAAGACTATGGAGCTGATAGCATCCATGGCCTTCGAGGCTTTTGAAAGGGTCTCATTGATGTCAAGGGAAAGGGCACATCCATCCAGTTTGAGTCTATCTGACCCTTGGCAGGAATCTGCTTCTACTTTCCATCTCCATGTTGGACAGGTACAGTCTGCACCACAGGCTTCTCAGGCTACATACTACATTAGTTCCCAGTCTGATTCAGAACCTTCTGATCTCTCAGCGGAACCAGTTTGTAAGAAACAGACATACAAGCAGAAGCACAATGATACTTCTCTGGAGTCCTTCACTGATGACGCAGACTTGGATGAAGGTGAAGGCTCCCCTAGATCCCCCTCAACAGAGTTCCTTGAATTGATGAAGCAGAGAGGGGGGTGGTCCACTGATAACCCTTTACCAGATGAGTTTGTGTTCCTGGAAGCCTTTGGTTATGGCTCAATATCATCATGTGTGATACCACCTGTTGACCCACTTATTGACCTTATGGCTCAACGGGTATGGAATGATACTGATGTGGTGGTAGTGCCGTTCCCAAAAAAAACTGACAGGATTTTGGCAGCATCAAAAGAGAGAAAGCATTGAAGCAAAGATCCACCGGGGGATGCAGTGGTGGTAACAGCAGCCACTGAAAAACTGTCAGAGGAAAGTTCCTCGGTCCATCCCCCTAACAGGGAATCCTAAGGCTATGGACCAGTTTGAGAAATGGTCGTATGCTTCAGTGACTTTCACACTTAGAGCTCTGAAGTATTTAGTCTAGGTCACCAGATTTCAGAGAGTAGAACCAAAAAAATGAACCGGCACAAGGGGAAAAGTGCTAAAACATATTTTATTCGTGGCAAAGTTTATTCCATATAATCCTTGTATTGCAAACCGGTTTCGGCTATCTTTTAGCCTTCTTCAGTGCAAAAAGAGAGAAAATAATGATTCAACAGCACATCCTGGTCAATCCTTATATACCAAATAATTTAAAGGTGTATATACACCAAAAACTTATCACATTTATTGGGAATGAGTCATAGACTTCTGAGTTTATCTTGGTCTTCAAAAATGATACCATCAATCTTGACTTAAATATAATTATAATACTACTATTATAATGATATTATTATAATGTATTATAAACATGTATTACAAAAGATGCATGAAACAAGAAGCTGACAAAGATTACTCCATTTCATTTAGACCAGGTTTAAACAAACCCCCTAGCCTGGTAATCCATGAGGACTCCATATCATTTAATTTGTCATGCCAGCCTGCTTTAGAGTTTCTATGCAAACCAATTTTATCAATAATCACAAATTTAAATTGCGCCGTTTGGTGAGTTATGGTATGTTTGTATAGGGCATTGGAGATTTTTCCATTTCTAATGGCACTGAGATGTTCACTTATCCTGTGTCTCAGTGGTCTGGATGTTTGACCCACATAGAAGGAAGAACATGTACAAGTGGCCAGATAGACCACCCAATCAGTACTGCAGTTGCCAAAAATTCTGATCTGGTATATCTTAGGGGTATTACTACTGCAAAATTCTCTGGTCTTAGAAATGTGTCTGCATGCGTTGCAGTGATTGCAGGGAAAACATCCTACCAGTGGATCACCAAATAGAGTAGTTTGAGTAGATGTAGATGGTTTGTATCTTTTGTAGTGTGTGAAATGAGATTGGATGGTTCTGCCCCTACGATATGAAAAAGCACATTTGTCAGGTAGTATTTCATTTAAGTGTTCATGGGCCTTCAAAATGTCCCAGTGATTGTTAATGATGTCTCTGAAAGAAGGTGTATTGCTGACAAATGTGGTAACAAATCTGATGGGCTGAGATCCAATAGATTGGTTGTCATCTTGTGAATGTTTGTATTGTAATAGTGTAGATCTGGGTACATCTTTGATCTGGTTGATGGTTTGATTAATATGATGTGTCTTATATCCTCGACTTATGAGTCTGCTGGACAAATCCCTGACACATTCAGAGTTGTTTTCTTCGGAGGAACAAATTAGTTTCATCCGTAAAAACTGAGATTTAGGGATGTTGTTGATGATGTGGCAGGGGTGATAGCTGGATGCATGTAAAAGTGTTTTGTATTGGGGAAATTTTCTGTGTACCTTAGTTGCCAAAGTGTGATCAGCTTGGCGAGAAATTGTCACATCCAAGAATACAATTTCTTCATGTTGTTGATTTAAAGTAAACTGAATGTCCCATGGATTGTTATTCAGATATTTAACAAAATCCTGTACCTGTATATTATCACCCCGCCACACCATCCAACAATCATCTAAGTATCGTCTCCAAATGTCTAAATGTTCCATGTAGTGATTGTTACAAGAGTCATATATAAAATGCTGTTCAAAGAATCCCATAAATAAGTCTGCATATATGGGAGCAAAGGATGCTCCCATAGCAGTACCCCTGACTTGCCAATAAGCCTGTCCCTCAAAATAGAAAATGTTCTTGGTTAACACATATTCTGTTAGTTTGATGAGGAAATTATTAAAACCAGTGGTGTACAATTGAGATCTGTCTACCCAATAGAAAATGGCTGATATGCCTGCATCATGTGGGATGCTAGTGTAGAGTGAGGAGACATCCAATGTGCATAGCCACCAGTCTGATTCCAGTTGTGTATCCTGAATTATGTTTAAAAATTCTGTAGTATCTTGTAATCTTGATCTTTATCATGGGTAATAGAGGTTTAAGATAATATGTAGGAGTGCCGATAGTGGTTCAGTGAGTGAACCTCTCCCCGAAACAATCGGCCTGCCAGGGGCATTAGTACGATGTTTGTGAATCTTGGGAATTAAGTACAGATATCGAGGAATTGGTTCAGCAACTTTAAGTTCAGAGAGACCTGACCAAGGATAAGTTCAGAGAGACCTGACCAAGGAGCTTTCCGTGTCTGTCTTTGGTAACTGTCTGTGGATGTTCAGAAGACTGTGGACTCCCAGCTTTCTACCCTTCAGTCTACTTCCAGCATAGCCATGTGACTTTCTAACACAGCTGATGGCACAGCTAGAGCAGCAGTTGTCAGCATCACCATTCACTGGCACGCCTGAATGTGTCTTTGTGATTTTTGTGGAAAGCTTTAAAATGTCCTTCGTCAGTGCCACTCTGTTTAGACTAAAAGTAAAAGACATGCTAAACAGGAGTCAACAGGATAATAAGACTATCTCTGCCATGGGAATCCATTTGTACACCTTTCAAAGAACCTTCTCTAGGAATAAGACAGCTGAGAAGAAAATGTGTTACTGTAAATCAGCTTTTGTATCATGGCAGCCCTGGCGATAGACCCTTTCATGGCAGGGAAGGAGGCAACTACAATGGATGTTGTCATAGAGGCAGAGGTGGAGTGTACAGCCAGAGTTTTCACAGTCCATTTACCAAGAAGCCCTTTTAGCACTCCTGAAGGGTTGTCCAACTGCTGCACTCTGGAGGCAGTTGAGGGGCACTTGTCTCTGCATTCATGAGCCTGTTAAAACATTGCAACGGATTCTTGGGTTACAGAGGCTATTCCATACTCTTTTCCCTTCCTCCTATAAAGAAGAAAAATGTTCCTGATGTTCCACCGGGTCATTGAGAACTTGCAACAGTAGAAGTTGCCAAGCTGCTAAGAAAGAGTCATCCAACCAGTCTCACTAGACTAATTAGAGTCCAGTGTCTACTATAGGTTCTTTTTAGTACCCAAGGAAAAAGGGGACCTCAGACCCTTCTTGGACCCGAGTCACTTCAGGCAAAATTCCAGATGGTCACAATTCAGTCCATTTTTTCTTCTTATGAGGAAGGACAATTGGATGTGCTGCATAGATCTGATGTATGCATACTACCACATAAAGATAAAGCATTCAAGGAGATTCCTCTATTTCCAGCTGGGGGCCTATCATTATTAATTCAGAGCCCTGTCTTTCGGCCTCACCATAGCCTCCAGGGTGTATACCAAAATGATGGCAGTGCTGGTGGTCTGTCTTCACCTGTTAAGGATCCATGTTTTCCCATATCTCGACAATTGGCTCCTAACCACTACCTTCAATGACTTGTTATTGAACTATTAGAACCATCTGCACCATCTGATGCAAAATCTAGTGATCACAGTCAACCTTATCAAAAGTCATATTATCCCTACTCAACCAATAGAATTTATCAGGTGTCAACTTTATTCGAGTTTAAAGCTTGCCAGACATCTCCACTTCAGAATGCTCTCCCTATTTTATGGCCACTTAAGTTCTCTGTCACCTTTCTCCTCTGACAAGATTAATTGTCCACCTCCTAGGCCTAATTGCTTCTACAATCCTTGTGGTTTAGTAGTCCCAAAGTGTTATCTGCTACATATAAAAAATTATCAAACTCGAATCTGCAGACAACAAATCTCCTGGTGGATAAAATCTCCTCCAATGACAAAAGGATGTCCATTCCAAATGCATCCACCTGTGGTTGTAGTGACCACAGATTTATCCCTTTGAGAGTGGAAAGCATTTCAAAAGGAAGAAGGCCCAACGTACTTGGTCACACAAAGAGGTCAACCTTCACATCAGTATCCTGGAGATGAGGGCAGTTCTGCTGGCATTGCAGGCACTTCAGGATGTTCTTCCTTCTGTACAGTCAGACATCATGTCGGTAGTCTAGTACATCAACAAACAAGGAGGAAAGCGCTGCTATCCCCTATGTCGAGAGGCTATGAGAGTTTAAGAATGGGCAATGCAATGGCTTCTCATTGCTTTCTGATTACAGCACACATGTCTGGGATGTCCACTGTGCTGGCAGACAAGTTGAGCAGAAATATTTTAATGCCCCACAAGTGGTCCCTCAGTCTAACAGTGACAACTTTAATTTTCTGTCACTAGGGCAAACCTTGCTGCAGTCTGTTTGCATCTTACCTAAACAACAAATGCAGCAGTTACTTTGCCCTGATCCCTCCACAGGGACAGTCACCGAGAGATGCTCTAGTCCACAGTTGGTCCCCCAGTCTCCTCTATCCCTTTCCCCCATTGCACTTAATGAACAAATTCACACAGAAATTAAGAATGTGCAAGACCAGCGTCATCCTCATTTACCCCTTCTGGTCCTGACAAACGTGGTTTCCCTTCCTGTGGCCTTCACTTTTACATCCACTATGGATGTTGGAGCAGTATCCAAACCTGTTAACACACTTATCTGGACTGCCACCTCCAGACCAGAAGTCCATGATGTTCATCGTGTTTCACTGTTGCAGTCATTACTCTTGGGTTATCCTGCTGGCAGGCTACCCTCAGTCGGCCAGAATTCCAAAGTCTAGGTCTGGCGTCGGTTGCTGTTGCCTCTTCCCTGACGTCAGTGCGCCAGGGGTATAAAAGATGCAGCCAACGCCATTTTCTTCATTCTTTCTTGCTGCGTGGTGCCCAAAGCAAAAGCAGTTCGCTAGTGCCGGTCGGCCGACTCCTGAGATATTCAAATCCGAATTTCAGATCCAAAGTCTTCATTAAAGCTAAGTACCCCGTTGGGGAAACTTTTTTCTTGCTCCAGACCGATGTCAGAAAAAGTTAACAATTGTATTTCTTGTGAGAAGCAAATACCTCATAAGGATTTTCACTCTTACTGTATTCCTGGCCTAGGCCCTGATCACAACGTTGCTAGCTGTCGGTTTTGTGCTAGATTTAACTAACGCACTATTAAGCGTCAGTTCGATTTTGCATTTCATTACTTTGGCCGAAGATTTAATTATATAATGCCGTCGGACCAGCCGACAACTGGAGTTTACAAAAAACGCAAGGAAAATGATAGGCATCCGAGGTCCAAAACTGACGACGAGGCCTCTACTAGGCCAGTCGCCGATTCTCAGTGAGGCACTTTCGCAGCCCCTGGCGCCCGCTACCTCAGAGCCACAGGCCGCTTCCGACTCCCATGTGGAGCCGACTGGGCCTCTGGATACTCAAGGTATTGGACACTCGGAAATCATTCCCTCAGATGGGTCCGGAGCCGCTGAGCAGGCATCGTCTTCTGAGGGTGTCTTCAGACCTACACAACTATATATTAAGCCATCTTCAGCTTCAAAGACTAAAGCAGCTCTAAAGACAAAGAAACAAGTACAGCATTCTCTTGCTCAGACTTCCATGCCTAAGAAACAGATGTTCAAAATGGCCGAAGACCTAATTACTTTGATCAGGGGCTCCCATCCCCCTCCTGATAAGAGGCGTAGGCAAGAGACAGAGTATGATTCTTCTGATTAGGTTTCTATTTCCTCTGATTCCTCTTCTGAACAGGATTACTCCATGCTTCCCTATGAGGATTCTGATGCTGAAAAATCCATTCCTTCAGCCTCTCCTCCTGAGGATTATTCTCTTGGGGAAACCTTGCATACCATGAGGGAGCATTTCCACTGGGAGAGCCAATATTATTCTGAATCTAAGAAAAGGCTCAGGGACTTTCTACTACTTCCTCAGCACAGACCCCTTGCTATTCCACCTGTTCTAGACATTGTAGATGATGTATTTTCAGAGTCCGGCCTGTCCCCTGACTCTTTACCCCCTGCACCTGCTAAGCCAGACAGATACTACAGGGTCCCGGATTCTCATAAATTCCTATATAAAAAACCCGCTGCTGACCCAGAAACTATATCTCAGGGTCCCAACGGGGTCAAAGCTTCCACTGCAAAAATAAGTGTCCCCTCTGATAAGGATTCTAGGGCTCTAGACAGATGGGAGAAAAAGTCTACACTTCTGTACCCTGGCTGTAAGGGCTTTAAATTGCCAGTTTCATATGCTTAAATATCAGCAATATTTAATGTCACTGCTTAAACAGAAATTGTTGACAAATACTGAATGTTCAGAAAACAAGGAATTACAGGATTTATTGCATGCAGCTGAACAAGTGGGAAAGCATACTTTGCAATGTGGTTATGATTCACTGGAGGCCTCTTGCAGGGCCGCTCTTACAGGTTCTGTTTTTAGAAGGCATGCTTGGTTAAAGGAACAGAATCTGCCTGACCATGTTAAAGCAAAATTATTAGATGCACCATTACAGCATGATACTTTGTTTGGTACTAAAGCAGAAGAGATATTGAAAAAAATGGAGGATAAAGCAAAATCCGTGCAGACATTCAAGGATTTCTTACAGGTACAGCCACCCAGGTTTAGCAGGAACTGGCTTTCTAAAAATTGGTCCTTTCCATTGTCAGGTAGGCCACAAAGAGGCAGATACAGGCGTCCAAGAGTCAGATCTCAGCCCCAAGGCTCATACAGGCCTAAACAATGGGGTGCTCCTACCTCCAAAAGTGGAGAAGACAAATCACAGCCTTACAGGAAACAGTCCCAATGACTTTCCTCTACCACATCCAAGCACTTTTCTTTTGGCAGCCCCCTTAGGGGGAAAACTAGCACTTTTTTAATCAAATTAGCAAATGGTTACCCAAGGCAAATGGGTCCTGAATATAGTGTCCCATGGCTACAGGTTCCATTTTCACACTCTACCAAGGTCAAAAGGTATGCCAGACCCACCACACAATCAATGGGCAGAGGCACAAAAACAAATTACAGCCCTCATGGACATGAGGGCCATTCAGCAAGTACCACAACAAGAGCAGGGTCAAGGATTTTACTCCAGACTTTTCCTAGTACACAGAAAGGATAAAACCTGGAGACCAATAACTGGACCTGTCTATACTAAATACGTTTCTGGAAGTTCCAAAATTCAAGATGTTGACTCTACAGCAGCTACTGCCCATGCTGGGCAAGAGGGCTTGGCTCGTAACTTTGGACCTAAAAGAGGCATACCTGCATGTCCCAATCAGACAGTCTTGCAGAAGATACCTCAGATTCATAGCTGGCTCAATGCATTACCAATTCTCTGCACTGCCCTTTGGCTTATCTAATTCGCCCAGGGTCTTCACAAAATGCCTGGCACCAGTAATTGCATTTTGCAGACAAAAAGGAATTCAAATATATCCCTACTTCGACGACTGCCTAATTCAAGCAGAGAACAAGGATATTCTTCTAAAGCATCTGGCGTTTGTAAAAAGGTTACTAATTGGCCTAGGGTACACAGTAAACGAAAATAAATCAAAACTAGTGCCCTCTCAAGAGATACTATTCCTGGGTGCAAGCTTAAATACAACTGCCCAGATGGCTTATCTCACGCCAGACAAACAAAAGCATCTGACTTCTTACTTCAAGAAATTGGCAACAAAAACCCACTTATCTGCAAGGAAAATCCTGCAGGCCTTGGGTTTCATCGCATCCTGCATTCTACTAATTCCATATGCAGACTGCATATGAGGAAACTACAATGGTATCTAAAAAGTGTTTGGACTCAGCATTGCCACAGCCTGGAGACAGTAATTGCACTCATTCCCTGCTTGCAACAGGAGTTTCAATGGCGGGCAGAAGCCTGTCACCACAACAAGGGTCTGCCATTCAGTCTACCCACAGCCAGACAGACACTGACAACGGATGCGTCCGATTATGCCTGGGGGGCCCATATGGCAGGAAAATGTATTCAGGGCACATGGCCTGCAAACCAGATGCATCTTCACATCAATCAAAAAGAGATGCTAGCTGTTCAAAATGCCCTGACAGCTTTCAAGGACCTGCTTCATCTAGGACAGTTACTGATAAAGACAGACAACACTACGGTCATGTGGTACATAAACAAGCAGGGAGGTACACATTCCTACCCTCTCTACAGAGAAGCAATGACCTTATGGGACACAGCATTGGCTTTTCAAGTTCACCTGCAAGCACAATTCCTGCCAGGAAAAACAAATACTCTGGCAGACGAACTAAGCAGAAACCTCATGAATCCCCACGAATGGAAACTGGATCCACAAGTCTTCAGCATGATAATAAGGAAGAAGTGGGGATGCCCAGACATAGATCTATTTGCCTCCTCTCATAACTGCAAATTGCAGAGATTTTGCACAAGGATTTATCACAAGCAAGCATGGAAAGTGGACGCCCTATCCTTCAGCTGGAAAAAGTCTAACAGTATATGCCTTTCCCACACTGCCTCTCCTACCCAGGGTATTCCTAAAGGTCAGACAAGAGAAGCCAAAAATGATACTGATTGCACCAGACTGGCCACGCCAGCACTGTTACCCAATCCTAAAGAGCTTGTCTCAAGGTCCAGCATGGATATTGCCTCAAACTTCTCACTTGCTGACCCAACAAAACAATCAGATCCTGCACAGCCAACTCAGGACCTTAAATCTGGCAGCATGGCAGATAATGTAGCCATTCAGAACACTCCTCTTTCAAAAGCTGTTTTGGATGTTATCTTGGAGGCCAGGAGGCCCAGTACCAGAAAATCTTATGCAGAGAAATGGAAGAGATTATGTGCTTGGAACCAGGAACAAGGCATTGACACGTGTGTACCAAATATCCCTCAGATTTTACAATACCTAACTGAGATGCTGAACAAAGGCTTTTCTTTCTCATCAATTAAGATTCATGCCTCTGCCATTTCAACCCATTACAATGCAGAACCACCTATCTTTTCTCATCATTTAATAAGGCAGTACCTCAGAGGGGCCAAAAACATTAGGCCTCCAAGGAGAGCACCAATTCCGGCCTGGGACTTCAATTATGTTCTGGAAAAACTCACACTGCCTCCTTTCGAGCCAGCATCAACAGCAGATATAAAATTCTTACCCTGGAAAACAGCTTTGCTCCTAGCAATAACCTCTGCAAGGCGAGTCTCAGAGTTACAAGCACTCATGGCTGTGGAACCTTTCATCATTTTTCATCCAGACAGGGTTTCTCTGAGGACAAACCCTACATTTATGCGTAAGGTGGTGTCCAGTTTGGCCCTCAACCAAACCATTCACTTGCCTACCTTTTATCCAAATCCACAGAACAAGGGTGAGAAAATTCTGCATTCCTTGGATATACACAGGCAGCTACGCTTCTACTTGGACAGAACTAAAGCTTTCAGAAAGACTGAGCAACTGTTAGTGTCATATGCTGCGGGATCACAAGGAAGGGCTATCTCAAAACAGACTATTTCTAAATGGATAGGCCATTGCATCCATTTCTGCTATTCTCAACATGGCAAATCAGTGTCTAAGGGCATTAGGCCTCATTCCACCAGAGCAGCAGCCACTTCAGCAGCCTTCCTCAGAGGAGTACCAACCAAAGATATCTTAGAGGTTGCAACCTGGAGCTCAGTGCATGCCTTCACAAAGCACTACCACTTACCTCTTTACTCTAAGTCCAAAGCAGGCTTTGCCACTGCAGTCCTGCAGGGCCTCATAGCCTCTCCTAATCCTATTTAGCCCAGCCACCCATCCTCAGCTTTGGGATTGAACCCAAGAGTAATGACTGCAACAGTGAAACACGATGAACATAGTACAGTTGTGTACCTACCATAAATGTAGATGTTCGAGTGTATTCACTGTTGCAGTCCAGGTTACCCACCCACCATCCCCCTTTTTCTTTGCTGGATCTATCTGCACTTCTCTATCCTATACAACCTCTTTGGTGTATTCGCTTGTAGATGAAGGAAATGTTATTTTTGTGCATGCATTTTTATTGGCATATTTTTCAGCCTACCAGTTTGGGGGCACCTGACATCTGGGGCAAGAAAAACTGAAGAAAATGGCATCGGCTGCATCTTTTATACCCCTGGCGCACTGACGTCAGGGAAGAGGTGACAGCAACCGACGCCGGACCCAGACTTTGGAATTTTGGCCGACTGAGGGTAGCCTGCCAGCAGGATAACCCAAGAGTAATGACTGCAACAGTGAATACACTCGAACATCTACATTTATGGTAGGTACACAACTGTACTTTCCTCCAGCTGTAACCTAATCCAGAGATGCCAGGCTACCTACTTCGGTTGTCCAGATCATATCAGAATATCAAAAACATTCCACTAAGATCTACCATTGTAAATGGAAGAAGTTTTCCATTTGGGCTGTGTCAAAACATTTAGATCTTTTCTCCTATTTCTTCCATTTTGGAATTCTTATCTGAGCTTTTCCACAGTGGCTGTAGCTGTTCCATTATAATAGTGCAAATGACTGCAATCTCAAGCTTCCACATAGGGCAGAATGACAACTCTATAGCTTCCTTAAGAGTCTCAAAGGCCGTTTTGAAGAGAACTTTTCTCCTACGACTGCCCAATTGGAGATCCTGTACCTCCATGGGATATTACTATCATGCTTCAGGTATTGGCTTAACAGCCACACTTTGAAAAGCAGGATCAGTGGAATCAATTGTTGCTTTCTTAAAGCCTAAATTAGATAAAACAGTTGCTAAGGTTACTCTTTCTAGATGGACTGCATTTCTTTTGTTTACAATAGAGAGGGCTTGTTTCTGCAATCTCAACCTAAGGCTCATTCCACAAGAGCAATTGTCATGCCAACAGCCTTTTCTAGTAGACTACCTATTAATGATATTTGTGCTGCAGTAACTTGGTCAACAGTCCACACCTTTGTATCTCACTACAAACTAGATGTACTGTCCAGATCAGATCACAGTCATCCTTTGGTGCCACCATTCTCAGAAACGTCCTTCCTTGATACCACCCTGTGCCTTTCAGCTTGGAATCTGTCCCATGCTTGATTTGGATGGAAATAGACAACACTGGATATGAAAAATATGTACTTACCATAACAATAGATCCATGTTGTCTGATTTTTGTCCAGTTAAACCTCCCTCCTGCCCCCTTCCAAATTGACACAAATGGGCTTCTGGTGACTGTGTAGTTTTGGCACACCCGATCTGTGAGCAGTCCTTACTGTTTTCCAGTCCTATTAATTTTTTTCCTGTATACGAGATTGTGTTGAACATTATTGCTTTATGTTATTGTACTGGAGCAAACTCAGTCTGAGGTACTGAGGTGGAGTAAATTATGGGTAAAGGAGGAGTCAGAGCCCTGGAACCAAGAAGCGTCAGAGTTGGTGCTGAGGTAGGATCCGATCAGATCTGACAACCCATGGTTGAACCAAATGAAAATCAGACAACATAGAATCATAGGAGGTTACTAGGCTAATGGCCCTAGGATTCTTACAAGCCTAGCCAAGTACAACCCCTGTTCCCAAGAATATCAAGGTATTCAGCGGAACTAAGGCAACAGCTACTGCCCCTGTCCAGGAGGGACACAGGTAAAACTCCTGGGGTGAATTTATGGTTTCTCATCCAGTCATCCAAATTATGCTTAAATAGGGTCAGTGAGGAGCTCTGCTTCACCTGAATTGGAAGTTTGTTCCAGCGGAGAGGTAACCTCTGTGAGACAAATCTGTCTCTCCAGCAAGTCCTGTTGATGTTGATGTCACATACTAGTTTGAGTTCCGTAGCGGGAGTGCATCTTATACCATTTAATTTACGAATGTGCAACATTTCCATTAGAGCAGGATCTGAGATTGCTCTAATGGAATGGATCTATTATTGTGGTAAGTACATGACTTTCATGTCTGCAGGTGTACAAGTCTAGTCAGGATATAGTTGTCAAACAGATGTAAGTCCTTTAAGCTTGTCGTCGGGGCATCCCTGTATGTGCGACTTAGTGTAGTCTCAAACTAGCTGTTAGATGGAGCCCAGGTATTACAAGAGACTAAACCACAAACTCTACTTAGTTCTATGCTTCTATCAGGATTGCTGTTCTTCAATAATTCATTGGTCAATCTGTGCCTTTTGACCTTAGTAGTTATATTTTGATAGTGTCTGTCACTACGTCTCTGTCTATATATGTTTGTTTCTGGGACAACATTCTGTGATATCACAAATGATTTAACGTAACTAATTGAAACCACTTTTATGTGAATGCTCACCAGGGTGAAACACGTTTAGTAGTATGCAGTACAAGTAGTCAGTGTTTATTAAATAGACCATCATACACATGTATAAATACGTGAAGGTGCTAGACTGGCTGACTGTGTACGTGGCAGTTGGTGTTGCATATAGATGGCCACTGCTGGTGTGGTTTCCATCTGTACACCAACAGTGATTCTAGTAAGTATATTTAAAGATGACACCTCCCCCTTATTAGGGGTGCAAGAAACACTTTTTTTTTTTAATTAGTTTTAATCACATCTATATGTTGCCCACTGATTATGCTTCAGGAATATAAGTTTTCAGACTGTTATGTGTGACTTATTCAGTCATTTGTGATTCTACCAAATGCTGTTCTACCAGCTGCATGTAACTCGTTTCTAGGTTCATAGGTAGTTACTAGGCTGTTGGCCCAAGGGCCTAAGTAAGCCTAGTCAACAAGGTTCCCTGACTTATGCCACCCAAAAAAGTTAATTTCCTGTGCCCCTGTCGAGCAGAGCAACACAAGTGATCCCTGGGGTGTATTTTCTGTTTCCTATTTCCCATCCACTTATCAGGATTTTTCTTGAAGAGTGCTAATGATGAACTTTGACATAGCTGGATAGCTTGTTCCAGAGTATAGGAAGTCTATGGGACAGGAATCTATCCCTCCAGCATGTCCTGAACAAGTTTTAGGTCCCTAGAGCGTGTAGCTCTGAGGGATTAGGATTTCTTTAGGTGTAGCATGTCCAACAGCTCTGGGTTTAACATAGCTTTATATGTTAGGCAGAGATCTTCTCAGAGAAGGCGGTATGCTACAGAGTAAAGCTGGGGTTTTTTGAGACGGTCAGTGTAGTGCATCTGTATGAGGCCAGTAATCCTCTTTGTGAGGTACTTCTGTGACTTTGCCAACTGCTGCAGAACTGTTGTGAGGTACATTCCAAAAGCGGCGTTGTACTCAATAATGGGTCTAATGAGTGCTGAGTAGAGGGGAACAATGTTTTGTGATGAGGTGTGCCACATAGAAGGATTTCCTGACTACTGTGGCAAAGGAGAGACTACTGTCCACCTGGGTCCCAAGGTCTTTTATCACACATTCGATGTTAAGTAGACTGCCATTTATGTGGTAGCTCATGGGTACAGAGTTTTTCCAAAGGGGATGACAATGCACTTTTTGGCATTGAGCTTGAGGCGATGCCTCTGACACCAGGCATCTGTCTCAGTGAGGCCCTTCTGTAGGATGTCCACATCATTTGGGGACTCTACTATGGCTCCTAGTTTGCAGTCATCTGCAAACTTTGTTAGCCTGAGGCCTACTGTGTTAGCCCTGTACTTCAGAGAAGTAGATACCAAACAGGAGAGGTCCCAGGACTGAACCCTGTGGTACTCCACTTGTCACTAGTTGGAGTCTGCAACTTTTACAGTGTGGGTTCTGTTAGTGAGCCAGTTGGCAACCCATCTTGTGAAGTAGGGGTTTATACATAGTTTAGTGAGTGTAGCTATAATTCTAGAATGGGGGATGGTGTTGAAAGCCTTAGCAAGGTCAAGATAGGCTGTGTGAACCACCTTACCCTCGCCTACGGCTTTGGTGACTGCCTCAAAGAAGTTGAGTTGAACCTGAGTTCAGAAGGCATGATCTTCCTTTCACAAACCCGAACTGGGTGGGGTCCAGAGTTTGGAGGTCACCAATGTCTTTGTTTATGAGTTCCATGATGTACGTTCCATGGCCTTGCAGACCAGGCTCGTCAGGCTAGTAGGACGATAGTTCCCAGGATCAGTGGTGCCTCCCCCTTTGTGGCATGTGATAAATGTTGCTGTTAGCCATTCAGTGGGCACAAAGCCTAATGTGAGACTATGTTTGAAAATGGTGCTTAGGTGGGGTGCCAGTTCATTCTGAAGTTTGTGTAAAATGCAGTCTGGGATGTTGTCCGGTCCCATGGATGCTGTGGTTTTGGTTTTAGAGAGTGCAGCTTTTACCTGCATAGATGTGAGGGACTCTGCATTCTTCCTGTATAGATATGGGCCCTTTAGGGGGTGAGAGGGGGTAAAGTTAGCAATGAACCTATCTGCCAGGATGTTGGCAATATCAGTTGGTTCTGTAATTTTTGTGTCATTGTGCTGTAACTCAGAGCAGATCTGGGTGTTGCCATTGAGATTCTTGACATAGTTATAGAATTCTTTGTGGTTGCCCGTAGAATCAGTGGCGATTTTGTTTTCGTAGCTAGCTTTGGAGGATCTTATAAGGGATCTCAGCTTCTTACTGAGGCTGACCTGCTCCTCCACTCACGGGATTTTCCTCTGTTTTTCAACAGTTTCTTCCTTCTGTTGTAGAGTTTCCATTTGTACATATATACTAATGGCATTCCTATTAAAAGTACCAAAAAGTGCTCTTGTGGATGTCTGGGCTCTCCCAAAGCTGATGATAACGTTGCTTGGCAGAGAATCACAACAGTGACAAGTCGTGAATATTACATTACATTTAACAAAAGGGAATTAGCCAGGAATGTAAGGGATGTTACAGGCAGTTGTCAGCAAAATAATTTACATTTTATTGTCCTCTTGTATTCTGCTGTACCTTTCAGCTTCTATTGACAGGGTTATTTTTTCAGAAGGAATATTTTAAAAAGGATAATTCAGAAAGAAGCATAGACAATATTGTTCATAAAAGAAAAAATAAAACCAAAGTCAGTCATTTCCTTTTGCAGCAGGGAAAGAAGGAAATATTGCTAACTAAGTAGACACTTTCCAGTTGAATTGCCAGCTTCATTGCAGACTTCCATACCCTGGCCATATGCTGACATTTGCCATTCATTAGTTTCTCAATTGTGACTGTAGGAGTCCGGCCTCCTTTCAGAAAACATTATGCAAGGATTTAGTTTTATAAGCTCTGCTTCTGCAGACCTCTGGCTTCTCCTGTCTCTGTGGTTATGTCTTGTTACATAATCCAGCCAAGTAAGCATCAAGGAGGTTTCCAAAAGATAAATGTTAAATATCAAAGATAAATGTTACCACTTCAGACGATTTTTGAGAGAATCCTATTTAATGGGTCAAAAATGCCTTTGCTGTACCCTGACTGCCTTACATAGGGCTGTTACTCAGGCTTGATTGGTGTAGAATTCCTTGCAAGTCCAGTAAATATGTACTTGTATATTATTTGTTGTAATTAACAACCCTCTTTGGAGGTGTCCCCTGGTTAGGTTCATCATATTCACCAGTTAGTTCTTGGCATCATTTTGTATTAGATCCCTTTCTCTGGGGCAGATTGTGCCTATGGCATTGCAGGTTGTGACTTGTTCCCCTATACCCATTCTTTTTTGCTGCATAAACATTTTGGAGCTTAGTTCTTGCTGTTGCTTGTAAAATGTTCCAGCATTTGCACGTATAGAATGGCAGATGTCTTCTTTCTAAGTGATTTTCCCTTCTACCTGCCTACTATTGATCCACCTGCTATTGGACTTGAGCCCATTCATTCCCTGGGTTGAGGATTCCACCCTCGGATCCCCCAGGTGAGAACCATCCAGAATTCCATCATCCAAGTACAGACTGGAGAGTATGGTTGCCTCACCAACATTCCAGCAATGGAAGTTTACTTTATATGAAGGCCCCAACCTCTACCATTGGGTGGTGCACAGGCAAATAGATCACTTTGTATAAATGCACAAAACCTTTCCACTAGGGTGGTGACAAGGGCACCTACATCACTGTAAAATGACTTGTGACCCTCAAGCAATCCATGCCCCTTTGTACAACTGCAAGGCCTACCATAACTGACTTGTGTATACTGTATTGCCCCTGCACAGGCCCCATCAACTTAACACAATCCCTGTCCTCATGCAATGATCAGTTCAGGTAGTTGGCATGAGCCAGTCCACTTGGGGTCCACCACTCCCACCCCTCCTTCCCCTACACAGGTATGCCTATCCTCCTAGCTGTGCCATCAAGTACCCTAACCACTAATTGAACTCAAGTTATCTTGGTCATATTCAGAGCCTTCTCCCTGTTTGACAGTAGCATGTATAAGATTGGTGGAAGTCTTCCCATGGAACCAGTGAGAGAGTTCCTCTTAATGGCTGTGGATTCATCACAATTTCTCTTGAAATTCTGCTTGGAAGATTGGCTGGGATCATTTCCTTCTAGCAGCAGTTCCATGCCTGTCCATCTCTTGGGTCCCCACCCCCAACAGTGATCATCACTGACTAGGGATAACTTCTGTTCAGTCCTATTTTTCTTCTGTGGGTTTAAGGATTGGCCCCTACCCTGGGGGTGAATTTTAGGGTGCTAATTCTGCTTTCCCCATCTAATCAGCTTGTTTTTTTGGTCACCAGACCTGATGAGGGAAGTGATCTTTTGACCAAGCTGGTGATAGAAAATACTTAGGGCTAGGAGTTCTTCTCCTAAGGTTTTCCCCTCAGCCCATCTAAGCTGATTTGCCTAGGTCAAGGAGTCATCACAAGTTGAGCCCTTCCCAGTGTCCCTCTTCGAGAAGCTAGAGATTGTGATATTGTTCAACTCTTTGTGGAACTTGTAGTCACCAGTTTGAAATTTCATCCACAACAATTTTGATTTGATGCCACTGCCCACCCCACTGTAGGTCTTTCCCTTCTCATGGGATAGCTTTGCCTACAATTTAGCAACTGTTCTGGTTGCAGCTGTATAATTCTTAGTAAACTATAAAACAAACTCTGTGACACACACAAATGAGAGGCATTCAAGAAATAAAAGAAGCAGTCCTGTTACAGATGGTATATAAGATGACAGTGACTGACACTAATCCCATTATTTGCCAATGAAATGGGAATACACCACTACTTCTTTATGCATAGCATTATTTATATAAAGCAGACGTGAAAAGGATTATATGAAAGAGAAAGGCTTGAAGAAAAATAAGATCAAGGTGATGTCAAGCCCCATTGACAGCCATTTTGCAGAAAACATTAACATTCTATAAGAAGTAGTCAAAATGATTTTTGAGATGTTCAAATAACTCAGAAAACAGAGACAGAGTGAATAAATATATTTCTTTTTAGTTCTAAGACAGAATTTACCTTTAATTTTTTTATTTTCATATGTTTGCTGTTAATTCCTCTGCAAATTCTAACTTACTGCTGTGTTATTTGTATGCTTAATACTGCTTTTAAGCAGTTATGGGGTTTTGCCAAAGTGTTCTATGACTTGCACTGGGAAACTGAAGTTCTGTAGTGTCAGTTAAATACTAGGCCTTGATTCTGTTTGAATTTCATTTGAAGTTTTATTACGAAAATATTAATTTATTTCACTTTTTTGTTCATTTATATATTATTGATTTAACACTGCTATAGACATTTTTATTGTTAAAGTAATTTTCTGTAAAATTGCGATTTATTTGCATTTTCTGTGGATTTACTTGTTTTCATTTTCTGATAAGGGAATCTCAAAGTAAATCCTTATTTATGTTGTAAAAGATTTTTATTTGAGGTAATGGTATAGATTTGATATTTTGGCATTATTTGGACAAATGTGAATTTTACTTGGTACTATGACTGTTATGCTGTTGTTTACTACTCTGTGTAGGTTTTAGAACAAGGGTTGGCATATTTTAAACTGCTTGTGGTGTATTTTATTTATTTTATTTCATTTTATTTTATTTTACGTTTGTTTACCAGGATAGTCCGACTGGGTCAGAGGCCCGTTTTCAGCGGAGGCCTTTGGAGAAAAGCTCCTTTACAGATTACAAAGTCACAAGTCGAAATTGTACTTGCATAGTATGATGGGTTACAGCATAGCTTAAAGTGTATCAAAACAAGTCAGAATTGTACAATTACGACATGATGGATTGCAAACAAAGTATTAATCTGTTTCATTTTTATACAAGACTCTAGTGAAAAAGGTAGAATAAGGAGATCACATAGACAAATATCATCGTGGTGGTAGGTGGTATAGTAAACATTTTATGCAGTTTAGACCAATTTCCTGTATGGGACAGGGTGACTCGTGGTACTTGGCTGGGGGCTGCAGTTCCCAACCTAAAAATGGGGGGGGGGCCTGCTAACTCAAAGTCAGCTGTTATCTTTAAAGCTAACAGTTGACTTTCTGTTGTGTTCCAGGTCCTCGGAACTCTACACGTGCACATGTGCAGTCCCAAGAAGATCTGAAAAAAAATCAGCGTCTTACAATTTCTGGGCAATTCAATGTGCAGTTCACAGGACTGCTCCATGAACAGCAATTGACCCTTCCTTATGGCTCAGGCTGCCTCAGGTGACTGAGGCAGCCTGAGTGAAGAAGAAGGAAGTAGTTGTAACAGAGAACTTTATCTTTTCCTCGTGAGTCAAGAATAACGCTTTAAGATGTGCAAAGTACTTGTTTATTTTATAAACAGTGCTGGGAGACTGTCTACTAAAATGTTTAGATCATTCTCAAAGAATAGAGGAAAATACCTCATTTATACATTTTTATCAATTTCATGTGTGCAGGACTTTAACATAACGTAGCTTTTAACAAATAATACATTTTTTAAAAATGTATGTCCCTGTGATCCTCGCCTAGAGCTTCACATGAACACTTGACCGTATGCCTTTTAAAACATAGACCACCTTTGCTTAAGATTTATGGCTTGCAACTTTTTAACATTTGGTAGTAGTACATCCTGTGTCACAGACATCCTTACAAGAGAAGGTCAGAGCATTGTTGAATAATCTGGTTTCCACGGGTATCTGATACTTTTAAACATAACATCTCTTAACTCCTTTGGCACTTACTGTGCCTTTAACTATCAGTACAGAGAGGATACAATTGTAAGGCGGTTGAAATATAAAGCTAATGATACACGGATGCACATAGGTCACTGCAAACACACACTGCCATTTATTTTATAAAATAGATATCGTATTGACTATCATAGAAGACTTCATCAGATGTATTATTTTATTCATTGGTTTGTTTTTTTCCAGTTGAAATCTTTTTTTTTTTTTCAATAATCATTTTTTATTTTTTTCCAGTTGAAATCTAAAGCTACTGCTTGTGTAAAACTATTTGTGTTGCATTGAATACTATCTAGCTGGAAGTTGTGGCTCTGTTTTTTCAGTTAGTTCCCCACCCAGCCTCCCTGCTTTTGTTTTGGTGTTAATCTTGGTGGCTTTGAAACTGCCCACCCCTCTTGTAAATTTGCATTTGGATACTCCTCCTGAGCCCATCTCATTTGCTCACTCAAAAAAAAATTCTTCCTACTTTATTTTGCTTTTGCGTCATCTTAAAAGTACTCAATTGTATTTATTACTGCTTGGTGTAACTATCATTTTAAGCCTTTTGGTTTAAGCACTTGGGCTTCAGACCAGTTGTTTTACATTAAGAAGGTTTGTGGTCTGCACTGTTGTGGCAGGACAGGTAGCTTACATCTTTCTAAGTTGGGAACTGCTGATTGAAGGCTCAGTGTCTGTTATTCTAAAAGTGTATTAGTTCTGGTTTAAGTACTTGGGCTTCAGGCCAGGCATTTTACATTAAGAAGGTTTGTGGTCTGCACTCTTGTGGGAGGAGAGGCTGGACTCTGCCCTTCTGAGCTGGGAATTTCTGGTTAGAGGCTTATAGTGCCTGCATATTTGAACTGTTTCTTACTAAAACTGGTGTGCCTTGTTTGCTGTCGCATAAACTAGATTCAGGCCTGCTGAATCTAGCTTTGTTTGTATAACTTGAGCACTAATCCAGGCCTTCTTTTTTGGAGAAGGTTCCCCTTCACCCTAGTGGCAGGAGTGTGCAGTTAGAACTTGTCTGAAGACTACAGGAACAGGGCTCAGATTTGAGATTTTATTTACTGGTTAATTGGGTAATTTGTTTAAAAGCCTTTTCTGATTGCTTGTAGTCATCTAACGCTGTTTTAAGTGTATTTTTTATTGTTTGTAGTTGTTTAAAGCTGTTTTAAGTGTATTTTTTTTACTGTTTTTGCCTTATCTTTTCAAAAAAAAATTTGTCATTGTTTCCCACCTTTCTAAGCTAGTATAGTCCAGTTTTCAGGCTAGTGCTGAATTCAGGGCTGTGTTACAAGTTTCTGAGTTGCCCATACCTTACTTGGATAGAGGGAGGTTTTGCACTTCTGGGCAGCACCGGTTAGCTAGGGCTAAATTATTCCCAGCTCCACCAAGTCTCCTCTTCAGTTTTTCCCTTGGAAGTAGTCTAACTCTCAACCTAAGCACTTAAAAAGCATCCTACAGTCCAGCACATGCTCAGACCTAATAGCAAGCACTAATATACCCAGACACTTGATTGCCCAGCAGGGCAAGGCTCATTATTCACCCCTCACCAACCAAGCGACTAAGCAGCCCGCCCTACTATTCAGGCATGACCAAAGGGCAATTTCAGGTATACTGTCCAGTCCAGCTGGTGAACCTGGGTATCCTGAGGCAATGTTACAACTGCCTCATGTGCACAGACAACCTTCTCCTCCTACCACAAAACATTAACATATGCGAGAGATGCAATTATATAGCTAAATTGGAGGCTAAGCTCTCTCCACCCAAGACTGGAACAGCCTGTCATGAGGAGAAGGTTAACACTTGCACCACACCTCCAGCCTCACATAGACATACTAAACCAGCACTGGCAAAAATACACATAAATATATGAAATCATACTCGGAGGCTCTAAATAAAAACCTGCAAAAGCATCAGAAACCTCCAAAGCAGACACCCAAAAAACCTGCTCCTCCCGTCACAAACCAGACAACACATAAAACACAAAGTCAGTGTGCCGCACAATCACAGCCCTTAAGGCGAAATAACATACCTAACACACTAGTAATAGGCGACTCTTTAGTCAGGCACACTGACGTCCCACTCACTAGGCTGGACAAGGAGAAGGTTACTGTCAGCTGCCTGTCAGGAGCCAGAATCCACCACATAACGCAAGCACTCTGGTCTCTCCAGAACAAGTACAAATATGACTCTGTCATTGTTCATGTTGGTGTGAATGACCTGAGACATACCTCCCTGGACTACATGCAAAGAGACATGGAAGAGCTCTCTGATCATGTAGCCCAGGCAGGTATGACCCTCACCCTGAGTAGCATCCTGCCCTCACCAAGAATGATACTGCAGTATAAAGCAAAAATTATCAATTTCAACAATTGGCTAAGCTTCTGGTGTCATTCAAAGGTGATCCTTTGTCTGTCAGCCTGGGATGACCTGCTCGACAAGCCTCATTGCTTCGCAAGAGACAGCTTGCACCTGTCACCTCCTAGGCTTTCAAATACTGGCCAAGGCTCTTGCTGCCCCCATAGTGCCTTTTTTAGGCAAGGCTCAAAAGTCAAACCCACCTGCGTAAACAGCACAAATAAAAAAAATGAGGGTTATGCTACTCAACGCCAGGAGTTTAAATCTCAAAATGCACGTGTTCGAAGCACTCCTCAGTATGGAGAATGTTGACATCTGTGCAGTAACTGAAACCTGGTTCAAGGCTCCACAGAGCACCCCAGCACTACTGGGCTACAACTCATACCACACATTTCGGCCACAGAACATGGACCGAAACACAAAAGGAGGGGGTGTTTCCATATTCATCAAGGTTACCTACACCTCCAGGTTAGTGGCGCAGTATACCTCTGAGATCATCCATGTGCAACTAACATCAGGCAAATCTGCAATGCAAATTATGGCCTGCTACAGATCACCCTGCATGACCCAGGACCACCACTCCGCCTTTCTGGAGACACTGGAAATCATGAAGGTCCTACCGAACACCCTGATATTGGGCAATTTCAATTACCCTACCGTTAATTGGGAAAACTACTCAAGTACAAATTCCCAGGTCCAGCGCTTCCTGAAATTTATCAACTCAAATGCCCTGGATCAGCTGGTAAACTCCCCTACCAGAGGTGAAAACATATTGGACCTGGTCATCACCAACATTGGCGACAGTTGTTCCGCACTTGAGGTCAACCCATCACTGGTTAGATCAGACCATAAATTAATCACTCTGGATGTCCACACCACACCACTACCCCCAGTCAAGGCAACCACAGTGAAAAATTTTCTATAGCAAACTTCACCTTACTTAAGACAGAGGTGGTAAGTTTCACAGCCCCCAAGCTAAAGGATAACAGTGTAAAAGATGCAGGAACCTTTACAAATGCAGTCTATGAGCACCTACAAGGATGCATGGATCGTGCCATCCCAAGCAAAACCAAGACTCGCTCCCCTAAGAGAAGGAAACCAGTCTGGTGGACCCCTGCCCTAAACAAAGCTATACAATAGAAGGAGGAAACTAGTTCAGAAAAAAAGCAAATCCCAAGAAGGAAAGACATCCCTGGTCAGTATCCATAAGAAACTAAGGTCCCTCATAAAATCATCCAAGGCTAACTTCGAAAGAAAAATAGCCAAGGATTCGAAAGATAACCATAAAGCCTTCTTTAGCTATGTCAAGAATCTAAGTGGCGACTCGCAGATATGCTCTGAGCGAGTGCAAAATAGCACAAAATATACTGAACCTACTGATATTGCCAACATCCTGGCAGATAGATTCAGTACAAACTTCACCCCCCCCTCTCACCCCCAAAAGAGCCCACAGCAATACCGGAAAAGTGTAGTGTCCCAGAAATCACAGACGCACAAGTGAAAACAGCCCTTTCAAAAGCACAGCGTCAATGAGGCCAGATGGTGTCCCAGGCTGCGTCTTGGAGCGCATCATCGTGGAACTCATTAATAAAGACATTGGAAACCTCCAAACACTTGACCCGACCCAGTTTGGCTTTGTTAAGGGCAGATCACACCTACTAAACCTGGTTGACTTCTTTGAGACAGTCACCAAGGCCATAGATGCAGGGAAGGTGGTTCACACAGCCTACCTTGACCTCGCCAAGGCTTTTGACACCATTCCCTATTCGGGAATTATAGAAAAACTCACCAGCCTGAACATAAACCCCTATGTTATGAGATGGGTTGCCAACTGGATTACAGACAGAACTCACACGGTAAGAATAGCGGGCTCCAGGTCCGACTCTAAACCAGTCACAAGTGGTGTCCCACAAGGCTCGGTCCTGGGACTCCTACTGTTCAGCATATACTTCTCAGAAGTACAGGTAAACACAGGAGGATTATGGCTAACCAAGTTCACCGATGACTGCAAACTGGGAGCCACTCCGGCTGACACGGACATTCTCCAAAAGGGCCTTACTGAGACGGGCACCTGGTGTCAAAGTCATCGTCTCAGGCTAAATGCCAAAAAACGCATAGTCATCCTGTTTGGGAAAAACAAAACACACATGAATTACCACATACGTGGCAGCCCCCTTAATACAGAAGAGGTAGTAAGAGATCTGGGGACCCAGGCAGATAGTAAACTCTCCTTTGACAATCATATTGCCAAAGTACTTAGGAAATCCTTCTATGTAGCCCATCTAATTACTAAAGGGTTCGCATCTAGAAATAAAGAGGTTATAGTGCCCCTCTACTCGTCACTCATCAGACCCATTGTAGAGTACAATGCCCCATTTGGGATGTACCTCACAAGACACTTCCAACAGCTGGAAAGACCACAAAAGTACCTCACCAAGAGGATTACTGGCCTCAAACATATGTCCTATGCAGCCCGACTGGAAAAACTCCAGCTGTATTCAGTGGCATATCGCTTACTCAGAGGTGATCTCTGCCTGACTTACAAAGCCATGTCCAACTCAGAATTGATGGACATGCTCCAATTAAAGAAATCCAAGTCACTGCGAGCCACTCGCTCTAGTGAGCTAAACCTCACCACAACAATAAATAGAACATGCTGGAGGGGTAGATTCCTGTCACAGAGACTCCCCATGTTTTGGAAAAAAATTCCTAACTACATTAGGCAGAGCCCCTCACTAACACTCTTCAAGAGAAACCTTGACAAGTGGATGGGTAACAGAAAATACACCCCTGGGATCACTTCATTGGCTCTTCTTGACAGAGGCTCAGTTAATTAATCAATGGGGTGGCGAAAGCTAACACACACTGGCCAGGCTTATAAATGCCCTCAGGCAGATAGCCTAGTACCTACCTATGAACCTAGATGTTGCATTGTCATGCATGTATTTTTCATTTTTCTTTTAACATAAACG